>NW_022299027.1:0-1652 GCF_002776525.5 Piliocolobus tephrosceles
AACAGAGTCTTGCTCTGTCGCCCAGGCTGGAGTGCAGTGGTGCCATCTCAGCTCACTGCAAGCTCTGCCTCCCGGCTTCATGCCATTCTCCTGCCTCAACCTCCTGAGTAGCTGGGACTATAGACGCCCACAACCATGCCTGGCTAATTTTTTTGCATTTTTAGTAGAGACGGGGTTTCACTGTGTTAGCCAGGACGGTCTCGATCTCCTGACCTCGTGATCCACCTGCCTCGGCCTCTCGAAGTGCTGGGATTACAGGCATGAGCCACCGCACCCGGCCTTTTTCCTTCTTTTTTTATTTATTTTTAAGACAGAGTTTCGGTGGGGCGCGATAGCTCACTCCTGTAATCCCAGCACTTTGGGAGGCCGAGGCGGGCAGTTCACCTGAAGTCGGGAGTTCGAGACCAGCCTAGCCAACATGTTGAAACCTTGTCTCTACTAAAAATACAAAAATTAGCCAGGCATGGTGGCGCATGCCTATAATCCCAGCTACTTGGGAGGCTGAGGCAGGAGAATCTCTTGAACCTGGGAGGCGGAGGTTGCACTGAGCAGAGATCAGCCATCGCACTCCAGCCTGGGGGACAGGAGTGAGACTTTGTCTCCAAAACAAAACAAAAGACAGAGTTTCACTTTTGTCACCCAGGCTGGAGTACGATGGCGCGATCTCAACTCACTTCAACCTCCACCTTCCGGGTGCAAGCGATTCTCCTGCCTCAGCCTCCCAACTAGCTGGGATTACAGGCGCCTGCCACCATACCTGACTAATTTTTGTATTTTTCGTAGACTCAGGGTTTCACCATGTTGTTCAGGCTGATCTCGAACTCCTGACCTCAGGTGCTCTGCCCGCCTTGGCCTCTCAATCACTATCTTTCTATAACCCAATTTTAGCATTTATCCTTCTTGTATGCCTATATATATGTATACATACTGTTTATATTTATAAAAATAGGGTCACACTGTAACTTTGGAAACATGCTTTTGTCACTTCATCTTTTTTTTTTTGAGACGGAGTCTCGCTCTGTCACCCAGACTGGAGTGAAGTGGCCGGGTCTCAGCTCACTGCAAGCTCCGCCTCCCGGGTTTACGCCATTCTCCTGCCTCAGCCTCCTGAGTAGCTGTGACTACAGGCGCCCGCCACCGCGCCCAGCTAGTTTTTTGTATTTTTTAGTAGAGACGGGGGTTTCACCATGTTAGCCAGGATGGTCTCGATCTCCCGACCTCGTGATCTGCCCGTCTCGGCCTCCCAAAGTGCTGGGATTACAGGCTTGAGCCACTGCGCCCGGCCCATCTTTTTTTTTTTTTTAATTTGAGACGGAGTCTTGATCTCCTGACCTCGGACTCCCAAAGTGCTAGGATTACAGGCATGAGCCACTGTGCCCGGCCTTTTTTTCTTTTTTGACAGGGAGTTTTGCTCTTGTTGCCCAGGCTAGAGTGCAATGGCGCGATCTTGGCTCACCACAACCTCTGCCTCCTGGGTTCAAGTGATTCTCCTACCTCAGCCTCCCAAGTAACTGGGATTACAAGCATGCACCACCAGGCTCGGCTAATTTTTTTTTTTTGTATTTTTTTTTTTTTTTTTTTTTGAGACGGAGTCTCACTCTGTCGCCCAGGCTGGAGTGCAGTGGCCGGATCTCAGCTCACTGCAAGCTCCA
>NW_022299028.1:0-5181 GCF_002776525.5 Piliocolobus tephrosceles
CTGCACTCCAGCCAGGGCAACAAGAGCGAAACTCCATCTCAAAAAAACCAAAAAAAAAACACAAAAAAACACAAAAAAACCACAAAAGGCACGGTGGTGGGACATGCCTGTACTCCCAGCTACTTGAGAGTTTGAGGCACGAGAGTTTGAGGCTTGAACCCGGGAGGCAGAGGTTGCAGTGAGCCAAGATCACACCACTGCACTCCAGCCTGGTGACAGAGCAAGACTCCATTTCAAAAAAAAAATCTATTGAACAATGAGTTCTGATGAACTTCTGGGTTGCTGAGAGGGTGGTGCACCCCAACTCCATGTGGACAGAGGCTCCTATACTTGGGACCCTGCTAGACCTCACACAATGTACCTCTTCATCTGTCTATTCATCTGTCTCCTTTATAACAAACCAGAAAACAAGTGTTTCCCTGAGTTTTGTGAATCATTCTAGCAAATTACAGAACTCAAGAAGAGAGGGGCCAGGTGTGGTGGCTCACACCCATAATCCCAACACTTTGGGAGGCTGAGGCAGGTGGATCACTTGAGGTCAGGAGTTCGAGAGCAGTATGGCCAACATGGCGAAACCCTGTCTCCACTAAAAATACAAAAATTAGCTGGTGTGGTGGTGCACATCTGTAATCCCAGCTACTTGGGAGGCTGACACAGGAGAATCACTTGATCCCGGAAGGCGGAGGTTGCAGTGAGCTGAGATCGCACCACTGCACTCCAGCCTGGGAGACAGAGAGAGATTCTGTCTCAAAAAAAAAAAAAAAAAAAAAAAAAACCGGTCATAGAAACCCCAGTTTGTAACTGGCACGTCAGAAGTATGGGAAGCATGGTCTTTCAACGGACATCTGAAATGGGGAGAGTCTTGTGGGATTGAGCCCTTTAATCTGTGGGATCTAAGACCATCTGCGGATAGATGGTGCTATAATTGGATTAAGTTGAAGAACACCCAGTTGGTGTCTGCTGAAGAACTGAATTAAACCGTTGTAGGGGAAACTCTACACATCTAGTTTAGTAAGAAGTGTTGCCCAGGCTGGTGAGATCTCAGCTCACTGTAACCTTTGCCTCCCCAGTTCAAGCGATTCTTGCCCTCCCTAGTAGCTGGAATTACAGGTGCCTGCCACCATGCCCAGCTAATTTTTGTATTTGTTTTGTTTTTTTTTTTTGAGTTGGAGTTTTGATCTTGTTGCCCAGGCGGGAGTGCAATGGCATGATCTCAGCTTACTGTAACCTCCGCCTCCCAGGTTCAAGCGATTCTTCTGTTTTAGCCTCCTGAGTAGCTGAGATTACAGATGCCCGCCACCATACCTGGCTAATTTTTTGTATTTTTGGTAGAGATGGAGTTTCACCATGTTGGCCAGACTGGTCTCGAACTCCTGACCTCAGGTGATCCGCCCACCTCGGCCTCCCAAAGTGCTGGGATTACAGGCATGAGCCATGGCACCTGGCCTAATTTTTGTATTTTTAACAGAGACAGGTTTTCACCATGTTAGCCAGGCTGGTCTGGAACCTCTGTCCTCAAGTGACCTCCTGCCTTGGCCTCCCAAAGTGCTGGGATTACAGGAGTGAGCTACTGAGCCCGGCCTAGTTTAGTGTTTTTTAAATGGTTTTATAACCATAGACACAGTCTGAGTGTTTTTTGTTTTACGTCACTCACCATTTTAAAAAGATTCTAGGCTGGCGGTGGCTCCTGAGGTCAAAAGTTCGAGACCAGCCTGACCAACATGGAGAAACCCCATCTCTACTAAAAATACAAAATTAGCTGGGTGTGGTGGCGCATGCCTGTAATCCCAGCTACTTGGGAGGCTGAGGCAGAAGAATCGCTTGAACCCAGGAGGCAGCGGTTGCAGTGAGCTGAGATTCTGCCATTGCACTCCAGCCTGGGCGACAGAGCAAGACTCTGTCTCAAAAAAAACCCCAAAAAACCAAAAAAACAAAGATCCTAGGCAGATGCGGTGGCTTACGCCTGTAATCCCAACACTTTGGGAGGTCAAGGCAGGTGGATCACTTGAGGTTGGGAGTTCAAGACCAGCCTGACCAACATGGTGAAACCTCGTCTCTACTAAAAATACAAAATTAGCTGGGCATGGTAGTGCTAATTCCCAGCCACTCGGGAAGTTGAGGCAGAAGAATTGCTTGAACCCAGGAGGTGGAGGTTGCAGTGAGCCAAGATGGCACCACTGCACTCCAGCCTGGGCAACAAGAGTGAAACTCAGTCTCAAAAAAAAAAAAAAAAAGATTCTAAGGTTAATGCTTGCTATTCATTAAGAATATTTGAGGCTGGACACAGTGGTTCACGCCTGTAATCCCAGCACTTTGGGAGGCCAAGGCGGGTAGATCACAAGGTCAGGAGATCAAGACCATCCTGGCTAACACGGTGAAACACTGTCTCTACCAAAAATACAAAAAATTAGCCGGGTGTGGTGGTGGGTGCCTGTAGTCCCAGCTACTCGGGAGGCTGAGGCAGGAGAATGGCACGAACCCGGGAAGCGGAGCTTGCAGTGAGCTGAGATCGTGCCACTGCATTCCAGCCTGGGCGACAGAGTGAGACTCCATCTCAAAAAAAAAGAATATTTGGAAGAAATAAGTTCCTGTGGGCTGGGCGGTCCTGTAATGACCAGAAACTGAGAGCTACCACGCCTGGGCTCCATTGTAGGATCTGCTGCCTCCTAGAAACGAAACCCATGATCTCACCCAGACCTGGACTCCTCCACTGTAAAACGGGGGAAATAATGCTTATCACACAGGGTTCTGGTAGGAAGCAATGAACTAACAATGCCTAAGTAGACATGTAGTAAATGCCATATATCATTATTATTATTAAAACAAGAATTCTGATTTTCAATTCCAGGCACATGCTATGCAGCTCCTCCTCCAAACAAAACTCACAGGGGACTTGAAGTCAGACGCTACGCTACAGGAGAGACCTAGCCGCTCTGGCTCACCCCAGGGCACCAGGCCCAGGTATCAGTGAGGACTCCAGCAGGCACTTCTACAAGTCAACTAAGACAGTCTCGGGCCCTCCCAAAGAATGTGGGCCTCTGAGAACTAAAGGTGAGCAGGAGGGACACAATCACTATGCCCTCGGGTCCTACAATTCCTGCCGAGAATTCCTTCCAGAATTTACCTTCAAGAGCAGTTCCCTTGAACTGCACTTTGGCATGTCCTCAGCCTCTGGCTTCACACTTTGAGGCCCCAGAGAGACTGTTCGACTGGACCCATATGATGGGTTGAAAATTACTATTTTCAGGGAAGGACTGAGTTTTCATTTCAGTGTGAAAAAAGCCCCAAATAGGCAACTTGGCTCCGTAACTAATAATATAATTGATTTTTTATTTTATTTTATTTTAAGATGGAGTCTCACTCCGTCGCTCAGGCTGGAATGCAATGGCGCCATCTTCACTCACTGCAACCTCCACCTCCCAGGTTCAAGCAATTCTCCTGCCTCAGCCTCCTGAGTAGCTGGGATTATAGGCACCCACCACCACCCCTAGTCATGCCCAGCTAATTTTTTTTTTTTTTTTTTTTTGTATTTTTAGTACAGACGGAGTTTCACCATGTTAGCCAGGCCTGTCTCGGACTCCTGACATCAGGTGATCCGCCTGCCTCGACCTCCCAAAGTGCTGGTATTACAGGTGTGAGCCACCACACCTGGCCCAAATATATTTTGAACTCAATTATTATTAGGACGGGCGCAGTGGCTCATGTCTGTAATGCCAGCACTATGGGAGGCTGAGGTGAGTGGATCACCTGAGGTCAGGAGTTCGAGACCAGCCTGGCCAACACAGTGAAGCCTCGTCTCTACTAAAAATACAAAAATTTGCTGTGCATGGTGGTGCATGACTGTAGTCCAGCCTGGGGAGGCTGAGGCAGGAGAATCAGTTGAACCTGGGAGGCAGAGGTTGCAGTGAGCTGAGTTCACACCACTGCACTCCAGCCTGGGTCCCAGCGAGACTCTGTCTCAAAAAAATAAATAAAATATTTAGGAATAAATTTAACAAAGAGGTATTAGACCTATACACTGAAAAATATAAACATGGCTGAAATTTTAAAGATCTAATTAGAGATCCCAAGTGTGTGGATTGGAAAACTCAAGATTGTTAAGATGGCAGTTCTTCCCATATTGATCTATAAATTCAGCAAAATCCCTATCAAAAAAAGAACAGCTGACTTTTTTGAAGAAATTGACAAGCTAATCCTGAAGTTTCTATGGAAATACAAAAGATCCAACATAAGCAAAACAGTTTTGAAAAAGAACAAAATTAGAGGATTTACACTTCCTTATTTCAAAACTTAATGTGAAGCTACAATAATCGAGATTGTGGTACTGTCTTAAGTATAGTGATATAGATGAATGGAACAGAAATGAGGGTCTAGAAATAAACTCTTACAGGCATTGTCGATTTATTGTTGATTAAAGAACACCAAGGCAATTCACTGAGGAAAGGATTGTCTTTTCAAGAATGGTGCTGAGGTTGGACATAGTGGCTCACACCTGTAATCCCAGCACTTTGGGAGGCCAAGGAAGGAGGATTGCTTGAGGCCAGGAATTTGAGACCAGCCTGGGCAACATAGTGAGATCTCATCTCCACAAAAAGTAAAAATAAAAAAAAAATAGTAATTGGACAATTGAATATTCACATACAGAATGTGAATTTAAATCCTTACTTCATACCATATACAAAAATTAACTCAAAATAGATCATAGACCTAAATGTAAGAACTAAAATATTAAAACTTCTCAAGGAAAACAGAAAATCTTCATGACCTTAGTTTAACCAGTTTTTAGATGACACCAAAAACATGAAATTGAACTTAATAAAAATGTTAAGCTTTTGTGCTTCAAAAGACACCAATAAGAAAACAGACTGGGAGAAAATATTTGCAAATCTGATATAGGACTCACATCCAGAACGTATAAAGAACTACTACAGGCCGGGCGCGGTGGCTCAAGCCTGTAATCCCAGCACTTTGGGAGGCCGAGACGGGTGGATCACGAGGTCAGGAGATCGAGAGCATCCTGGGTAACATGGTGAAACCCCGTCTCTACTAAAAAATACAAAAAAACTAGCCGGGCGTGGTGGCGGGCGCCTGTAGTCCCAGTTACCCCGGAGGCGTAAACCCGGGAGGCGGAGCTTGCAGTGAGCTGAGATCCGGCCACTGCCCTCCAGCCTGGGCCACAGA
>NW_022299029.1:0-1365 GCF_002776525.5 Piliocolobus tephrosceles
GAGCCGAGATTGCACCACTGCACTCCAGCCTGGGCAACAGAGCGAGACTCCGTCTCAAAAAAAAAAAAAAAAAAAAGAAAAGAAAAGAAAAGAAAAAAAGAAAAGAAAATGATAAAGCAAATGTGGTAAAATGTTAACATTTTGAGAATCTGAATAAAGGTTATATGGGGCCAGGTGCCATGGTTCACACCTGTAATCCCAGCAGTTTGGGTGGCCAAGGCAGGTGGATCACTTTAGGCCAGGAGTTCGAGACCAACCTGGCCAACATGGTGAAAGCCCATCTCTTAAAAAAAAAAAAAAAAAAAAAAAAAGCATGGGCGCTGTGGCTCATGCCTGTAATCCCAGCACTTTGGGAGGCCGAGGTGGGCAGATCACGAGGTCAAGGAGTTTGGCCAATATGGTGAAACCCCATCTCTGCTAAAAATACAAAAATTAGCAGGGTGTGGTGGCAGATGCCTGTAGTCCCAACTACTCAGGAGGCTGAGGGAGAAGAATTGCTTGAACCCGGGAGGCGGAGGTTGCAGTGAGCTGAGATTGCGCCACTGCACTCCAGCCTGGGCAACACAGTGTGACTCTGTCTCAAACAAAACAAAACAAAACAAAACAAAGCTACGACAACAAAAACACACAAAAATTAGCCGGGCATGGTGCCAGATGCCTGTAATCCCAGCTACTCAGGAGGCTGAGGCACGAGAATTGCTTGAACCGGGGAGGCGGAGGTTGCAATGAGGCGAGATGGCACCACTGCACTTCAGCCTGGGTTACAGAGTGAGACTCTGTCTCAAAAAAAAAAAAAAAAAGTACATGGGATGTCTTTGATCTTTCCTGAAATCATTTTGTAAGTCTGAAATTATTTCAAATAAAAAGTTGTAATAAGCCTAGGTTCAGTGGCTCACACCTGTAATCCCGGTACTTTGGGAGGCCAAGGTGGGAGTAATGCTTGAGACCAGGAGTTTGAGACCAGCCTGGGCAACATAGGAAGACCCTGTCTCTACAAAAATTTAAAAAATAGCCACCCATGGTGGCACACTTCTGTAGTCCCAGCTACTTGAGAGGCTGAGGCGGGAGGACCACTTGAGCCCAGGAGGATCACTCTTGCCACCATATTCCAGCCTGGACAACAGAGCAAGATCCTGTCTCCAGAAAAAAAAAGTTGTCATAAATGACTAGTAATTAACTACACTTGCTAAATTTGTGAACTTTTGCATGAAATATAGTGCTTGTTAGCAAATTCTATTTGTAATAGAATTAAGGTCCAGAGTAATTATTTTTCACATAATATCTCACAGAATTACTGTGAGGAACAAATGTAAATATATATGAATACAGTCTGTAAACCATTATTTGAATGCATTGTTTTCACTA
>NW_022299030.1:0-1525 GCF_002776525.5 Piliocolobus tephrosceles
TGTAGTTTCTTCCTAGCCTCGATGGTCTTTACATTTTGGCATGTTTTTGCAATGGCTGGTACCTGTTGTTCCTTTCCATGTTTAGGGCTTCCTTCAGGGTCTAATGTAAGGCAGGCCTGGTGGTGTCAAAATCTCTAAGTATTTGCTTATCTGTAAAGAATTTTATTTCTCCTTCACTGATGAAACTTAGTTTGGGTGGATATGAAATTCTGGGTTTAAAATTCTTTTCTTTAAGAACGTTGAATATTGGCCCCCACTCTCTTCTGCCTTGTAGTGTTAACAAGAAGTTTCTAAGGAAGCTTCCTTCTAGTTTTCATAGGAGGATAATTCCTTTGTCAGCATTAGCTTCACTGCGCTAAGAAATATCCCATTGCAGATTTCCAGAATATGTGTTGGCAAACTGTTGGCTGAAGAGAAACCTGTAACTCTGTGAGTTGCATTCAAACATCGCAATGCAGTTTCTCAGAAGGCTTCTTTCCAGTGTCTGTCTCAGGATATATCCTTTCTCACAATAGCCCTCAATGAGCTCCCAAGTATCACATTGCAGAATCCATGACAAGACTCTTAGCAAACTGTTAAAAGAAGGAAAGGGTGGAACTCTGTGTGATGAAGCCACACATCAGAAAGCAATCTCTCAGAAAGCTATTCTCTACTTGTTCTCTGAGGATACTTGCCTTTCACTATGGACACGAATTGGCTCCCAAATATCACTGTGCAGGTTCCACGAAAAGAGCGTAAGCAAACTGATTCCTGTGGAATAAGTTGTAACTCTGTGAGATGAATTCAGAGATCACAGAGAAATTTCTCAGAAAGCTTCTCTTTCGTTTCGAACTGATGATATTTACTTTATCTGCGTAGGCCTCAAAGCCATCCAAAGTAACCTTTCTTAGGTTCTTCAAAGACAGTGTTAATGGCCTGCTCCACGAAACATAATTGTAACTCTTTGAGATGAATTCACATATCAAAAAGAAGTTTCTAAGGAAGCTTCTTTCTAGGTTTCATATGAGGATATCTCCATGGTCACCATTAGCTTCACTGCACTAAGAAATATCGCATTGCAGATTTCCAGAAAACTGTGTTAGCAAACTGTTGGTCAAAGAGAAACGTGTATGTTTGTGAGTTGCATTCACACATCGCAATGCAGTTTCTCAGAAGGCTTCTTTCCAGTGTCTGTCTTTGGATATATCCTTTCTTACCATAGCCCTCAATGAGCTCCCAAATATCACATTGCAGAATCCACGACAAGACTGTTACCAAACTGTTCCAAGAAGGGAAGGTTGGAACTCTGTGTGATGAAGTCACACATCAGAAAGAAATCTCTCAGAAAGCTATTCTCTAATTGTTCTCTGAGGATAGTTGCTTTTTCACAATCTGCCCGAATTGGCTCCCAATTATCACTGTGATGATTGCACGGAAAGACACTTAGCAAACTGCTTCCTGAGGAATAAGTTGTAAATCTGTGAGATGAATTCACAGACTACAAAGAAATTTCTCAGAAAGCTTGTCGCTCGTTTTTAACTCATGA
>NW_022299031.1:0-1052 GCF_002776525.5 Piliocolobus tephrosceles
GATCTCGTGATCCGCCTGCCTTAGCCTCTCAAAGTGCGGAGATTACAGGGGTGAGCCACCTCGCCTGGCCAGTTCTATGCTCTTAGATGCTCATGGGATTAGATTGGACCTCGCTTGATAGCCCAGTATACTTCTCCTAATGCCTGTGGCAAAGCCCTTTTGCTGCCTGACATAGTCACAGGTCTCGGGGGTTGGAATCTCCCACCAGTTACCGATCCACTTACTACAGCAGCCTGGGAGGTGCTTTTCATTGCCTCTGGTTTACAGGTACCTTTTTTTTTTCTTTTTTCTTTTTTGCAAATTGGCAGGAAGATGAAGGACCTTCTTCTTTTTTTTTATTTCTTTATTTATTTTTTTTTGAAATGGAGTCTCATTCTGTTGCCTGGGCTGGAGTGCAGTGGTGCGATCTTGGCTCACCACAACTTCCACCTCCCGCATTCAAGCAGTTCTCCTGCCTCAGCCTCCCAAGTAGATGGGACCACAGGCACGTGCCCCGAAACCCGGCTAATTTTTGTAGTTTTAGTACAGACGGGGTTTCAGTATGTTGACCAGACCGGTCACAAACTCCTGACCTCGTGATCCACCCACCTTGGCCACCCAAAGTGATAGGATTACAGGCATGAGCCACCGCACCCAGCCATGAAGATCCTTCTTAAATGAACAAACCGTTCCTCTGACTTGATGTGAGGCTGTTAGTGAGACTGATAGCAGTGGAGACAGGTCCGTCAGAAATGGAGCAAACCTTTGTGTTTTGGAGTATTTTGATGGCCTGCCCTTATCATGTAAGTTTTGCTAAGAAGTCATTAGAGTAATTCCTCTACTGGAAGAAACACCCATATGGGGAATTTGGGACCTTGCCTTTTCAAGTTTTACACAAAGGACTCTCCATGGGTGAAAAGTACATGATTCCAGGTCCATTTCTAGAATGGAAACAGCTGCATCAACCCAACAGCGATTCACATTCCTGAGTTTGAGAGAATTCGATTGTTTCAAGGTTGAAGCCAAAAGCCCAATAAACAATGTTTGTACCTTTTTTCATAGTTAGGAATTAG
>NW_022299032.1:0-1102 GCF_002776525.5 Piliocolobus tephrosceles
CACTGCTCAGTGAAATCAAAGAGGACACAAACAAATGGAAGAACATATCATGCTCATGGATAGGAAGAATCAATATCGTGAAAATGGCCATACTGCCCAAGGTTATTTATTAGATTCAATGCCATACCCATCAAGCTACCAATGAGTTTCTTCACAGAATTGGAAAAACTGCTTTAAAGTTCATATGGAACCAAAAAAGAGCCCGCATTGCCAAGACAATCCTAAGTCAAAAGGACAAAGCTGGAGGCGTCATGCTACCTGACTTCAAACTATACTACAAGGCTACAGTAACCAAAACAGCATGGTAATGGTACCAAAACAGAGATATAGAACAATGGAACAGAACAGAGTCCTCAGAAATAAAACCACACATCTACAGCCATCTGATCTTTGACAAACCTGAGAGAAACAAGCAATGGGGAAAGGATTCCCTATTTAATAAATGGTGCTGGGAAAATTGGCTAGCCATAAGTAGAAAGCTGAAACTGGATCCTTTCCTTACTCCTTATACGAAGATTAATTCAAGATGGATTAGAGACTTAAATGTTAGACCTATTACCATAAAAACCGTAGAAGAAAATCTAGGTAGTACCATTCAGGACATAGGCATGGGCAAGGACTTCATGTCTAAAACACCAAAAGCAATGGCAGCAAAAGCCAAAATTGACAAATGGGATCTAATTAAACTAAAGAGCTTCTGCACAGCAAAAGAAACTACCATCAGAGTGAACAGGCAACCTATAGAATGGGAGATCATTTTTGCAATCTACTCATCTGACAAAGGGCTAATTTCCAGAATCTACAAAGAACTCAAACATATATACAAGAAAAAAACAAACAACCCCCTCAAAAAGTGGGGAAAGGATATGAACAGACATTTCTCAAAAGAAGACATTCATACAGCCAACAGACACATGAAAAAATGCTCATCATCACTCGCCATCAGAGAAATGCAAATCAAAACCACAATGAGATACCATCTCACACCAGTTAGAATGGCAATCATTAAAAACTCAGGAAACAACAGGTGTTGGAGAGGATGTGGAGAAATAGGAACACTTTTACACTGTTGGTGGGATTGTAAACTAGTTCAACCATTATG
>NW_022299033.1:0-1145 GCF_002776525.5 Piliocolobus tephrosceles
TGAGAGATTCCTTTCTGATATGTGATTCACCACACAGAGTTCCACACCCTGCTTCTCGACAGAGTTTGCTAAGACTGTTGTCTTGGATTCTGCAAAGTGAGATTTGGGAGCTCATTGAGGGCTATGGTGAAAAAGGATATATCCTCAGACAGAAAGCGGCAAGAAGCATTCTGAGAAACTGCATTGCTATGTGTGAGTGCAACTCACAGAGTTACACGTTTCTCTTCAGCTATCTGTTTGGTAAGACAGTTTGCTTGCAATCTGCCATGAGATTCTTCTTAGCGCAATGAAGCTTACGGTGACAAAGCAATTGTCCTCAGAGGAAAACTGGAAAGATGCTTTCTTAGAAACTTCTCTGTGATGTGTGAATTCATCTCTCAAAGTTACATTATGTTTCATGGAGCAGACAACTAACACTGTCTTTGGGGAAACTGAGAAGTTCTTCTCTGGAAGGCTTTGAGGCCTGCGCTGATAAAGGATATCTCATCAGTTAAGAACGGGAATGAAGCTTACGGTGACAAAGCAAGTGTCCTCAGAGGAAAACTGGAAAGAAGCTTTCTGAGAAACTTCTTTGAGATCTGTGAATTCGTCTCAGAGAGTTACATCTTTGTCCTCAGGAAGCAGTTTGCTATCACTCTATTGCTGGAATCTACAAGGTGATATTTGGGAGCCCATTGTGGCCCATGGTGAAAAAGGAAATATCATCCCATAATAACTAGAGGGAAGCTTTCTGAGAGATTCCTTTCTCATATGTGATTCACGACACAGAGTTCCACACACTGCTTCTCGACAGAGTTTGCTAAGACTGTTGTCTTGGATTCTGCAAAGTGATATTTGGGAGCTCATTGAGGGCTATGGTGATAAAGGATATATCCTCAGACAGAAAGCGGCAAGAAGCATTCTGAGAAACTGCATTGCTATGTGTGAGTGCAACTCACAGAGTCACACGTTTCTCTTCAGCTATCAGTTTGCTAAGACAGTTTGCATGCAATCTGCAATGAGATTCTTCTGAGCGCAATGAATCTTACGGTGACAAAGCAATTGTCCTCAGAGGAAAACTGGAAAGAAGCTGTCTTAGAAACTTCTCTGTGATGTGTAACTTCATCTCACAGAGTTACACTTATGTTTCATGGAGCAGGCCACTA
>NW_022299034.1:0-1360 GCF_002776525.5 Piliocolobus tephrosceles
GTCCTGCCTCAGCCTCCCGAGTAGCTGGGACTACAGGCGCCCGCCACCTCGCCCAGCTAGTTTTTTGTATTTTTTAGTAGAGACGGGGTTTCACCGTGTTAGCCAGGATGGTCTCGATCTCCTGACCTCGTGATCCGCCCATCTCGGCCTCCCAAAGTGCTGGGATTACAGGCTTGAGCCACAGCACCTGGCCGGTCCTTTACTTCTACTGGACCTAATCTTCGACGAATCTCCTGCAAAATTTTCAGACCCAGGAATCCACTTCCTCTGCCATCAAATCTTGCTACAATGATGTTATCCATGTCAATGAGTATGGAATCCTAGTCAATATGGAACTTATCTGTAACCAACTGGCCTCCTGGTTCTTCATCCCTGGAAATACCAGCATATTGGACCAAAACAAGAGCAATTGAAAATCTGGTAGAAATTTTAGCTTTCATATTCACTAGTTAAGTAATGGGAAAGAACTGTGCTGGCTATTAAAATTTCTGTTGGCTGGGTGCGTTGGCTCAAGCCTGTAATCCCAGCACTTTGGGAGGCCGAGACGGTCGGATCACGAGGTCAGGAGATTGAGACCACCCTGGCTAACCCGGTGGGCTGAGATCCGGCCACTGTACTCCAGCCTGGGTGACAGAGCCAGACTCTGTCTCAAAAAAAAAAAAAAAAAAAAATTTCTCTTAATTCTTGATGATAAACCTGAAGGCAAAAATACAATTTTCCTTTGTAAAATTGTATTTTCCTCTGTAAAATTGTACTTTCCTTTGTAAAATTGTAATTGAAAAGTTCCCTGAATGAAATGAAATTATGACAAAACACTGTAGTAGAAATTAGTGTAGCTCATTTCTCAATGGGGAAAAATGAAGAAAAATGGATGGTACTTTCCCAAAGGCATTTCTAAAGAATGACTGTCAAGTTGGTAGGCAGGTCTATCTTTACTGGATTTCTTGCAGAGTGTTTTAGAAATGTCTTGCAAATGGCTTCCAAGGGTTGAAGGGCCTGATAGCAGAACCAATTATGAAAAAAATTGATAATAATTTAACAGAAAATATGCAATCATAAATAATGTTAAACTAAAAAGAAAACTACATTAGTATTTCCTGAATTGTTTTGTTTGTTTGTTTTTGTGCTGGAATTCTCACTGAGGAAAATTTAAACAAGCAGTGAGAAGAATTTTTTTTTATCACTAAAGTTGACAGCAAGAAGCATAGACATGTATGTTTGAAACACTTGAAAGCTAGAAGGAAAAAAAGACACACAAATAATATAATAAAGCATGAATGTTTTTTCCAGAGGGAAAAGAAGGTACAATTTTTAAATTTCAGCTTAAAAATTTTTATTAGTTTATTTTCTAGAACACAGT
>NW_022299035.1:0-5151 GCF_002776525.5 Piliocolobus tephrosceles
CGGAGGGCTCTGCTGGGGCATGGAGGTCCCTAAGCAGGTGGTCACTTGTTGCTTGTGGAGTGGTCCATGGCCTGTGAGTTTATTCCCGGGGTTTGTGTGGGCGAGGTTAACCAGTTCACAGCTGGGCACGGACCTCATACACAGGTGACACTAGTTAAAGTGGAATCTCTATTAGCTCGCACGGGAGTGCGTAAGGAGCTGGGAGGGTGGGGGAGGCTTGGCCCTAGCGCTGGAACGCGAGCTCCTGACATTCTGCGTCTTCCTGTTAGGGGGCCGTCAGAGCCACTGTGGATCCTGAAGACAGTGGGTGCCATATGGACCAGGGGATGCGGAAGCCTCTAGAGGCTGTGGGGGGCAAGGAGACAGTCACTTCCCCAGAGCCAGCCCTGCCGACACCTCGACGATAGCTGGTGGGACCTGTTTTGGACTCCAGCTTCCAGAAATGTGACAAAATAAGTCAGTGTTTAGGGCGCTAAATTTGGGATGATTTAGTGGAGAAATAGAAAACTAGCCCACAAAGGTGCACGCATTAAAATGTGCTTTGTCCAGGTGTTCACAGTGGCGTGAGGGGGTTGGCATCAGGGTTCTGGGAACTGTGCAGTTTTACTGAAGGAAGGGGGCTCACCACGCCTTTCCTCATGTAACTGAAGGTACGTATGCCTGCCACACCGCCCAGGAGACGGGGACTAGAATTCTGACTTTGTTTCTTATGGGAACCAAGTCACAGAACACAGTGAGGACTGAAATGAGCTTCGTACAGCCTGAACTGGGAAGAGGAATCGCAAGTAGCTTGTTTTTTTCTACACAGACTTGTCCTTTCAGGGTTTGTTAAGTTCTGGAAAAAGGGAGAAGCCAGGCACACCTCGGTGAGGGACAGTGTTTCTGGAGGTGGTGGGGCTTCAGCCTTAATGTGGCCGTGTGGTTGGGAGGCTCAGAAACTGCCCTCCAAGGGCACTCATCTGCTCCTTATTGCACTAATATCGTTTACAGAAATCCACAGAAATTACAGTGCGGGAGGCTTCTGGTCTGGAGGGGTTTGTGTGGACCGAGGTCACGGGGTGTTGTCCCAAGTGCTTATCCTGATCTGGCAGAGGCTCTGTTCCCAAATAATTATTCCACAGTTTCAGAGCCTATATCTGAGTGATAGGCTTTTAACTTTGTTGCATAAAAGTAAAGTATGTCTTGAGAGTCTAAAAATCCATTTAGTAGTCATGGCTGTAAACTCATACATGGGGCTTTGGGATGGAGTGAAAACCACCGTCACCTGGCATGGACGCTGCCTGGTATTTTTAGCGTGGTGGCCTGCTCGTGCCTTGAGCTCCATCTGCAGTGTGAGCAACAGCTCTGCAGTTGAGAAATGTGGGCAGGTCAGCTTGCTCCTCCAGGGGCCTGCGGGCATCCGGGTGAGGGGAATTGGATGAGGCCACGTGAGTGGGAAGGAGTTGGTTGTGTCAGCAGATATGTCTGCCTCTACAGGCCTGAAAGCCAGCCAGGACCCAGTTTTCCTTTGGTCATCTAATGCCAGAAAAAAATCTGTTTCTTGGAGACTGTCGTAATTTATATTAATGAACCATTTGACCATAAATGTTATAAATGCGTGAGGCTTTACAATTTGGCAGATGTGTAACTCACATGTCATTATATCAAACTGTTAAAGATATATGTTTCACTTGAAGGTTCTTTAGCATTTTATGTGCAAACCAAATGTCAGTAGCATTTTGAAGGAGTATTTTGGAATTTTGAACACAGTGGGACAGTGCTGGGTCTCTGGGATGCTGGTGAGGTGGATGTGACCTCAAGCTCTTGGAGTTTGCAAGCAGGATTGCTAAATTGTCACACCTGCAGTGCTGGAAGTCAAAGTGGATTTCTGTAAATGAGGTATTAATGCAATAAGGAACAGATGAGTGCTCTTGGAGGGCAGTTTGAGCCTCCCAGACACCCCAGGAGGAAGCGCGGGAGGGGGGCAGTTACCCACCAGAACCTGGACGGTGGACCGTGTTTGCTGGTGGCCCTGCTTGGCAGGCCATTACGTGCAATAAGAAACAGGTTAGTGCCCTTGAGAGGGGTTTCTCGGCCCCTTTCAGAACCGCAAGTGGAAGATGCCCCAAGGTCGGGGGGTGGGAGTTCAGTTATCCACAGGAGCCTGGATGATGATGGAGCTGGGTTTGCTGCTGGTCCTGCGTGGCAGGTCATTACGTGCAATAAGGAACAGGTGACTGCCCTTGAGGGCAGATTCTCGGCCTGCTTCGGAACTGCAAGTGGAAGACGCCCCAAAGTGAGAGGTGGGGGGTGGTCCATTATCCAGTGGGGCCGGATTTGCTGGTGGCTGCTGCGTGGCATGTCACTGCGTGGAGCCATGGGAGGTGAGTGGAGTGGGAATAGAGGATGCACCCTCCACAGCTACTGCTGGGAGTTGGCTCCGGTAGCAGAGGGGGCATAGAGGGATTCCTATCAGGGGCAACACAACTGGGGTCCCACGTGTGCTGGATGCCGAGGTGTGGCTATATGTAATCTCAGTCCGCACAGCCGTCCTGGTGAATGGGTTCAGTTACCTTCCCATCTCACATTTGAGAAAGCTCGGGGGCTCACATCACAGCTAGGTGGGTTGGAACTAATGTCTCAGGACGTTGGCCCCAGAGCCCAGATCTTACCCCCCTCTTTTGAGTACACCAAGCTTGTAGAGAGGGGTGTGTGGTGGTGGGTGGTGGCTGAGAAACCAACACAGTAGAAGGGGGAAGGAAATAAACCAGGCAGGAGACACAGGCAGTGCTTGGGAGGTCTGCATGGGGTCTGGGTGTGGGGGGCACCTCTGGGCCTGTGAACCCCGTGCTGTGCTCCTGGTTTGCCCAACTTTGGCCGCAGCCACATGCTGCGTGTCTTAGGTGAAATCTCTGTCCCTCGTGTGGTGGGGGCGTCTTTTCTCCCTGTCTTTGTCACTCTGTAAATCACGGAGTCTCAGTGGGGATGGCGGGGTGGTTGGTGGTCCATGGAATTTGCCCTCCACCTCCCCATCCTTGTCCTGTCTGGCCTGTTACCTGAATCTGTGTCTCTTCAGAGCCTGCAAATGAGTGGAGGCCACGGCAGCCTATTGCTGACCGACCTCAAACTTTTTTATTCATCAGAATCGTGTTAAATGCTGATTCCTAGGCACCCCCATGAGACTCTACACCTGCCTGGCATGGGTACTTTGGGGAAGGTACAGAGGGTTGCTGGGCTGTTCCAGGAGGGAATTTGCATTTGTAGAATGTCCACTGTGGTCTTTCCAGCACTCTACTTTCCACGCACATGTGGCATTAAACCTGGAAGACCTCTGGGTGCTGTGCTGGTGAAGAAGCCCCGGCTGGACGAGGGGCTGCTGGGGCTCGGACTTGATTCCTGGGCTGGGGGCTGCGGGCTTATTCTCTTCAGTGGGCCTGCTGATGGGATGCCCTGAGAAGTCCTGCTGTGCACTCAGGGGGAGGTGCAGACACAGGCTCAGGAAAGACATACCATGGATTTAAAAATTCCTACTGGAAAATCTTTTATGAGCAAAGTAATTTGCATCTAACTGTAGACAATGATTGCTTGAATAATTGGTTTGTTTACAAAGTTGGTCCTATGAACAGATTAAAGTTTTCATTCATGCCTTATCTATAATGTAAATAGGAGCTATTACTGCAACCTAAATTAGCTTTAAATTTCGTATCAGATTGCAGTCCAGATTACAAACGGCTGCTTGATAATCTAATTGATAAAACGGAGGAATTCAGTGCTTGGAACCCAGAGTGAAGGGAACAGAACTGCTTCAGCTTCTCAAAAGCGTGTGACTAAGGGGTGACCTGGGGTGAAGAGAAGTGGCTGGAGTCATTACACTCGAGGAGATGATCTGCCCCAGCCTTTCTCAGCTGTCTTCTGGACAAAACAAAAGGGTGATAAATGGAAAAATTCAGCACTGAGTTCGTTTATGCCCTGAGCTTCTCATACGGTCATTAATGGACTGTATCGGTGAAGCCTCCATACAGGCACAAAGGAATTAGGCTAGAGTAAGGCAGCCGGCGACCTCTTGCGTCTGGACCGCGTGTCATTTCCTAAAGCCTTTTGGGTGAAATGACAGTGGCAATGTCGTTGTTCAGAGGAGTGTAATCGCACGTATGAGATGCAGATTTTAAATGATGCAGATTTTAAACACCAAAGTCAGGAAGCTTGGTGGGAGTGGCTGTCTTCCAAGTGGTTTTCTGTGCTGCCATGGATGACGCGTGGATGTGTCAGCTGTTGGTGAGATCCACTGGTGAAGGGGCTAAGCAAACCGTGGAGGTGGGGGGGTGTGAAGCTACATCTCTTCTGGCATCCCAAGTAAATACATTTTGTAAAACTTGTGAATTTGACCCTGACCCTAACCCTGAGTGTTGAAGTCTGGTGCAGTGTCTTGAGCCCTCTTCTGCATTGAGGGTGAGTGACTGTAAATGACTGATTCCTCAGTGGTGAAAGTTCAAATTTAGCTTCCCTGAGGAAGCCAGACCTCAGTCACCCGTATCTCCATTGTAAACACTGCGGCCCGTACGCGGGTGGCTGCACATTTCCAGGCCTTCCTTGGAGAAGCAGCCGTGAGGTGCTTGATGGTTTGTTAACATCAGCCACCTTCTGTCTTCTGTCTAATCACGGTACAAATGATTCTCCTACAAGGAAATGGATCTGGTTTCTTCCCTATCATTGGAAGAAGCAGCCCACCTAGGGACTCCACCGTCCTCTGCACTTTGACAGCGAAGCCTGTGTCTGTCTCCATCTCCGAGGAATGTCACGTGTGTCGTGGGAATGGCCTCCTTAATTCTTCCTGCTTTTGAGGGCTCGGGTAGTTCTGCCTGTTTCACCCGGGATGAGCAGCGGGTGGTCTCTGGCTGCTGTGGGACTAGGGCTTGGGGTGCATCATCACATCCGATGGCCTGTGCAGGTGGGCATCATTGTCTTTTTCCTGTTGCCTGAGGCAGCTGTGATGCCATAGGGGTCATGCTTGTGTCAGGGCCAACCCAGTTCTTCCCGTGCACACCTCTCCTGCTGGAATGCCTTTCCTTATGATGACTTGATGAATTAGCGTGGAGAATGCAGAGAGGCTCTGGGCCTCTCCTTCCCATTCTTACTCCCTGGGGCTGTGATGCCCCACGAGGGAGCCCATAG
>NW_022299036.1:0-1018 GCF_002776525.5 Piliocolobus tephrosceles
TTGCTGGGAGCGCCCATGGCGGGGCGGGATGAAATTGGGGCGAGGAGACCCTACCTGGACGTGGAGGCTCCCGGCAGGCCCGGCTGCTCCTGCTGTTGTGGGCGCCGAGCTCGGCCGCTCGCACAGCTTCTTGTTGGCCACAGGATTCCTCCGGGGACTGCGCTGGGAGCCCCGGGGCGCGGCTTCCTCGATCCCCGCCCTCAAGTTTTCTCTGCAGCCTGAAGTCGGGAAGGACGCACAGGGTGGTGGGATCCTTCAGGTGGTGGGAAAAGCTGAGCGCGGCGGGCTTAGCTATGACGAAACTGAGATTTCCCGGGCCCACGGGGGCTGTGACACTCCTGGGCCACCGGCCCGGCCCTTTGGGAGAAGAAGCCTTGGGGTGGAGGAGGGTATCAGGGCGCGACCCTCAGAGACGCCTGGGCGCGCGAAAGTCAGAGTGGGGCAGGAGGAGGCGCAACAGGACTGGCCTGGCGGGGAGGCGGGACGACCCTTCCTCCCCACGGACACGCAGCCCTGCTCTACACTGTGCCGACCTTGGCTGACTTCACTGGCCAACTTCACGTGCTGAAATGTGCACATGCAATGCGCTGTGCGGTTGTCCATCCACAGCTTAACAGCATGGTGCCAGTTACCTTGCGAAGGGAGAGGGGGCAGCCCCCACAAAAGCACGGGCTTATGGGGCCCCGGTTCCTTCAGTGCGCACCCCACGAAGTAGGGCTGCCAAATGGCCCACTCGAGGGTTTACCGGAGGATGGTCCTGCGCAGTGGGTGTTTGTTGAACAGATAAGAGACAACAAAAGAGACTAAGAAGAGGTTTGTTCTATGAATCTTTGAAAGTGAAGCAATCGCAGGGGAGAGTTTCGCCAAAGGGCAATCCTGGGGAAAAGATGGAGAGGCATGGATTTTTCTTGGATGTGTGCCTCGTCCTGGGGCTCATCCCGCTGAGCATCAAATATTCATTGCAAAAGAGGAAAAAAAATATGCTGCGGACAATGCTGGATGTCTGCTCTCCCCCATG
>NW_022299038.1:0-1095 GCF_002776525.5 Piliocolobus tephrosceles
CAGTAGGAGGCTGGCATGGGAAGAAATGACTTTCCCTATTTGGGAAAATCTCTAATAAAGCCTTTTTCTCAGAAGGTGTTTGTTATGGAAAATGCTCTAGGCATTAAACAATAAAATAAAATTGCTCTTCCGTTTCCCCTGCCAGAGGCAAGAGGGGAGGTTTCTCAGATCCTCACCAGGAGAACTCAGTGGGGCTCATAGTGGGGCTCAAAAAAGTGTGAAGAGCAGTAAGACCGCAGCTCCTATAGTTTCTCATTAGTCCACGCTCAGCCTCCAACAATTGATCAACATGACCATGTAAGTTGTCCCACCAGTTTTTTACTCCATTGACTCCCGTTTCAGGTAAGCAGGTGTCGGCAATGACTCTGGATTCACCTGTCTCCACATTTTGAGTTGCTCTAAAACCTCAGTTCCCTTGTCCAAGAAAAGTCACACATTTTCAATTCTTTGAACGCCGTTTTCTTCTTGGAAAAATAAGAGTAAAAACTCCTAACCTCTGTACATGTGAAAACTGAAACTGAGTCGTTTCATTTTCTTTAACATAAGTAATTGAATGGTAGCATAAGGAAAAATACAAAACCTTTACCAGTAATAAGAACGGAGCTATTACCACCCATCTACTTAAAGTGATGAAAGGAAGCAAAGATTCCAAGAAGAGAAAATTTTATAGTGAATTTGCTCTTGACAAGAGCTGTTTTTTTTTTTCCCCCTAGGGGAGCAAAGTTTAAGAGATACCATGCAGTAAGGAAGTCAAGTAGATAAAAACTCCAGTACGGGGTGTGGTGGCTCACATCTTTAATCCCAGCACACTGGGAGGCCAAGGTGGGCAGGTAAGTTGAAGTCAGGAGTTCAAGACCAGCCCGGCCAACAAAGTGAAACCATGTCTTTACTAAAAATACAAAAATTAGCTGGGCATGGGGGCGGGTGCCTGTAATGCCAGCTACTCAGGAGGCTGAGGTTGTCGAGATGACACCAGTGAACACTAGGCTGGGCTACAGAGCAAGAGTCCATCTCGGGGGAAAAAATATCCTTCAATATCAGTCATTTCTTCTGACTAAACTACTATGATTCCTCCTTGACCATCTTATTGGCAGA
>NW_022299039.1:0-1279 GCF_002776525.5 Piliocolobus tephrosceles
ACTAGTGTTCTTACAAAAGTAATGCAGAATGCAGTTCGGGACTGATGATATTACACTGTATTTGTGGTAAAGTACTAGGCACAAGAATATATATATATCAATTGGGTATTTTCAGTCTAGTCAGTCGCTAACGTTATCATTTAATTCTTGGTGACATATAATCATTGCTATGCTTTTTTTTTTTTTTTTTTTTTGAGACGGAGTCTCGCTCTGTCGCGCGGGCTGGAGTGCAGTGGCCGGATCTCGGCTCACTGCAAGCTCCGCCTCCAGGTTTACGCCATTCTCCTGCCTCAGCCTCCCGAGTAGCTGGGACTACAGGCGTCCGCCACCACGCCCAGCTAGTTTTTTGTATTTTTTTTAGTAAAGACGGGGGTCTCATCGTGTTAGCCAGGATGGTCTCGATCTCCTGACCTCCTAATCCACCCGTCTCGGCCTCCCAAAGTGTTGGGATTACAGGCTTGAGCCACCGCGCCCGGCCATTGCTATGCATTTTGGTACTTAAGTCATGAATTGTGGAGAACAAGAAGCAATGTATTATAGTAACAGAGTTTATATCTAACAAACGATTGCAGCATTGAACCAATCTCTTTCGTGAACTCTGTGATTTGTTTTACCATTGGTTGCTTGTAGTAGGTCCTTTTTTTATTATTCTTCCGTATTCATGCTTTCTCTCTCTGCACTCTCTAACATTTCTTCATCTTTGTCATCATGATGTATGTCTTTTGAAATTAGTTGTCTAGCTAATTTAATATTGAGTCCTTTGTTGAAGTGAAGCTTCCTTTTCATTTCAGATTGTCGCTTTTTTTCTCGTTATTCAGGTGAGGTGTCACTGTCCTCCTCTCCATTGCTTTCTTGTTCCTGAACTCAATACTTGAGTCACCCCATCACTCAAGGAATCTGTCTAGCTGAGTTGTTTGTTTGTTGGAGTACAGTGGCACATTCTTGGTTTACCGCAATCTCTGCCTCCCAGGTTTAAGCGATTCTCCTGCCTCAGCCTCCCAAGTAGCTGGAATTACAGGCGTGCCCACCACACTCAGCTAATTTTTCTTTGTTTGTTTGTTTTTTTGTATTTTTAGAAGAGACAGGGTTTCACCATGTTGGCCAGGCTGGTCTTGAACTCCTGAACTCAAGTGATCCACCTGCCTCGGCCTCCCAAAATGCTGGGATTATAGGTGTGAACCACAGTGTCCAGCCAGTGAATGAATATTTTAAAAGCTGGTTTTAACCACCACAGTTACTGCTTATAATTTATCCTTACTGACCGGGTGCAGTGGCTCAT
>NW_022299040.1:0-1553 GCF_002776525.5 Piliocolobus tephrosceles
ATAAGAAGTACCTTTCACCTCCCGCCATGATTCTGAGGCCACCCCAGTCATGCAGAACTGTAAGTTCAATTAAACCTCTTTTTCTTCCCAGTCTCAGGTAGGTCTTTATCAGCAGTGTGAAAACAGACTAAAACAGTAAATTGGTACCAGTAGAGTGAGGCATTGCTGAAATGATACCTGAAAATGTGGAAGCAACTTTGGAATTAGGTATCAGGCAGAGTTGGAAAAGTTTGAAGGGCTCAAAAGCTGGCAGAAAAATGTGAGAAAATTTGGAACCTCCTAGAGGCTTGTTGAATGGCTTTGACAAAAATACTGATAGTGATGACAAAAATAAGGTCCAGGCTGATGTGGTCTCAGATGGAGATGAGGAACTTGCTAGGAACTGGAGCAAAGGGAATTCTTGGTATGTTTTAGCAAAGAGACTGGTGGCATTTTGCCCCTGCCCTAGAGACTTGTGAACCTTTAAATTTGAGAGAGATGATTTAGGGCATCTGGTGGAAAAAGTTTCTAAGCAGCAAAGCATTCAAAAAGTGACTTGAGTGCTGTTAAAAGCATTCCATTTTAAATGAATCAAAGCATACAAGTTCAGAAAATTTGTAGCCTGACAATGCAATAGAAAAGAAAAACCTATTTTTTTGAGGAGAAATTCAAGCTGGCTGCAGAAATTTGTATAAGTAACAAGGAGCTGAATGTTAATCCCCAAGACAATGGAGAAAATGTCTCCAGGCCACATCATAGGTCTTCATGGCAGCCCCTTCCATCACAGACTTGGAAGCCTAGGAGGGAAAAAATGGTTTTGTGGACTGGGCCCAGTGTCCCTATGCTGTGTGCAGTCCAGAGATTTGGTGCCCTGTGTCCCAACTGCTCCAGCCATAGCTACAAGGGGCCAAGGTACAGCTTGGAACACGGTTTAAGAGGGTGCAAGCACCAACCCTTGGCAGCTTCCATATGGTGTTGAGCCTGCAGGTACATAGAAGTCAAGAATTGACATTTGGGAACCTACACCTAGATTGCAGAAGATGTATAGAAATACCTGGATGCCCAGGTAAATGTTTCCTCCAGAGGGTGGGGGGCCCTCATGGAGAACCTCTGCTAGGGCAGTGCAGAATGGAAATGTCAGGTGGGACCCCCCCAGACAGAGTCCCTTCTGGGGCACTACCTAATGAAACTGTGAGAAGAGGGCCACTGTCCTCCAGACCCAGAATGGTACATCCACAGACAGCTTGCACCGTGCACCTGGGAACCTCAGACACTCAATGGCAGCCTGTGAAAGCAGCCAGGAGAGGGGCTATACCCCTGCAAAGCCACAGGGGCAGAGCTTCCCAAGACTAGGAGAACATACCTCTTGCATCAGCATGACCTGGATGTGAGACATGGAGTTAAAGATCATTTTGGAGCTTTAGAATTTGACTGCCTTGCTGGATTTAGGACTTGCATGGGCCCTGTAACCCCTTTGTTTTGGCCAATTTCTCCCATTTGGAATGGCTATATTTACCCAATACCTGTATCCCTGTTGTATCTAGGAAGTAACTAGCTTGCTTTTGATTTTACAG
>NW_022299041.1:0-1456 GCF_002776525.5 Piliocolobus tephrosceles
TGCATGGCTCTGCCTGTGGTGAGGGCACCTAGGCTGGAGAGCCTCGTGGGGATCCCTTAGGCCTCTGGCTGCAGGCAGGCTGCACGGTTCCTGTGCCCCGGGTCCTCTGCAGGCCCAGATGGATCCCACCACAGAACCAGCGCTGCTAGATTTGGCTACTGTGTGCAGACAGCAGAGGGGCACGTCCGGGCCTTGCAGGGGCTGGGGTGACTGGCCTCCTTGGCCAGGCTCCTGTCTCCGAGTCTTCAGGGGAAATGTATCCACCATCCACCATCCACACCGTGCACCAGAGGAAAACTGCAGGCTTCTCTGTGGATGGTGAATTGAGATCATGCAGAGTGACTAGGTTTGGGCTCCTGGCCAGCGTGGAACCTGATACCTTTAGGTGGAACTTGACATGCCACCATGTTTACATGGCAAAGAGAATGCAGCATTCTCAGCTTGAATCCAGATGTGCTCCCGTTTTGAGGTGGGAGGTTCTGGGAGTATTGGCCATTGGTGATTGTGCTTCCGTGGAGGACTTTGAATGCAGGCACTGGTTTGGGATAACCCTGGTTTCCTGGTCCTGTATGTGGGCATCCCTGAATATCCCGGACTGGAGGAAGGCAGGGCAGATGGGAGGGTGACAAGAGGTCAGATGTTTCCAGCTTTGGGGACTGATGCCATCAGATGGCCGGAATCAGGATGGTGGTGGCCAGGGACCAAAGCAGGGGTGCGTGGAAGTGCCATGTTTCCCGGAGCATGGGGAGGACCTCTTAAACTCTATTTCTGGGCAACAGTTCTTCCATTGTCAGGAATCTGTGCCATTTTGAGTAGCAAATTCTGTAATTGCTCTAATTACTTACTGTTATGTCCCTATCCCAATGACCACGAATTAGCAACAGTGATAACAGTTTGCCTGGTCAAACTTACCAAGAAACACCAGTGGAACTAGTTTTAGTTGCCTCCAGTTTCCTCCAAATCAGATTCCTTAGCGGCTTGTGTCCCCACACTTGCTGCAGTTCCTCCTGGGCCTGGCAGGCACATTCCAGACATTCACATCTCAGCTCAGATGCAAATGTGCACATTATTTATAGAAAATCGCACTGCACTGTGATCGGCTTGAGCTGACGTTCTCTAGGTGGGAGGCGGAGGTTCAAAAGTTCTAATGGGATGAAACTAGAAATATGAATTTTAAAAATTTACGTGTTATGAACTCTGTTGAGTGATTTCCTCTGAAATGAGAGACTATTTGCAGATGAGGCAGTCAGCCTGCAGCTCTCCTTATATCTGTCCTAGACCTCAATGCCATCCTTTGGCCTCTTCCTGGGTGTGGGGTGCTCTGCTTGAAGCAAAACCAAAGGCAAGAATGTGGTCTGCATCACTACTGCAGCCAGCTCAACGCGCACACCCACTGGGAGGGGGGTTTGATCACTTAACATTTTAAATGCATTTAACATTAAACCAGCAAGTCAGC
>NW_022299042.1:0-2146 GCF_002776525.5 Piliocolobus tephrosceles
TTGACATAAATTAATGCATACATAATTTCCAAACCCGAGGCTGAGAATTGGAGAATTGGAGCTCCAAACCCGATGCTGGAGAATTGGAGCTGAGAAAAGGGCGTTCATTTTATGACATGTTATAATGCTTAATGTGAGATGCATTTACTATCTCGTAAGTATTTTACAATGACACTATGATGTAGTTCCAGTGTTCTAGGGAAAACAAGGAAATGGATGCACAGATATGGTTTCAGGAGTTTAACAGGGATAATGAGGAATTCATGACAAATGCCAGAAATGAAACTCAGAATTTTTGTGTCAATCTCAGCCTCAGACCCTTTTTGCTGTATTAAGAAAAGCTAAATGTATTAGAAATACAGCCTAAGAGTTCTGCCTTGCCCCATGACTCTGAATTTGCCCCGAGGCATTTGAAAATACAAAAAGAACTGCATAAAGAAGGGTTTCCAAAGTTTATGATAAAAATGCTGTGGGAAGTATCTACTATTTAAAGCATACGTAGAATCTTCTTCTTCTTGTATGATTTCCATGGCACTCACAGAAAATCATTCCCTCTGCATAGCTACTTCCTCTCATCAGGAATTTGGGGAGTTCCCAGTGGGAATTTCACATCAGCATAGGGAACATCATTTATATAGCTCTTAGTGCAAATGATATCCCTGAAGTTATCGATACATTAGCCTTAGGATCAAGCGTGGCTCTCTTCCCAATAAAGGCCCCAGCATCTCCTACCCTTATAGTTGTTGATGCTTTTCTAAGTACATAAAATCCTCACAATGTTTGACAACTGTTCATGAGATTTTATTACATGCAAAATATTTATGAGATATTTGAAGGCCTCCAAACAATTAGAATTTCAAATTTTTATAATATACAGAATTTGAAAGATTGAGTCTCTTCCTTGTGTAATGTACTTTGCCAGAGAAACCCCAGAGCAGTGATGCTTGGTCTTGAATATGACAGAAGGCAGACCCTGTCCACTCAGTAGGTATTAATCTTATCATACCTAGATTACAAAATATTCACTATTGACAAAAACAATGATGCAGTCATCATTTCACTGCCCTCTGATGAACACACCATTTCCATCTTTTGACTCCGAATAGGTATTCTTCCAATTTGCTTTTTAGTGTCATTGCAAGTAATTACTCTCAAAATAGCTCAATAATGTCAAATAAAGGCTAGAAATATCTGAATTTCCTAGACTCCAATTGGAACATTCTACTATAGAAATCATAATTGATTTCATCTGCAGATTAAAGAGCCTGGCCATAAAACAACTCTACAAAATAAAACAGAATGCTGATATCAGAGCCATATATTTGGTCATTGTAGTCATAGAAAGAGATATTCAAGGATGGCATAGCCCTTCACCTTGTAACTAGACTATGTGATCCTTATTTTCCAATAACTGATTTATCTACAGATAGGAATGTATTTTATAGATTTGAATCATTCATCTTTGAATTATTATAGCAATTTTTTTTTTCACTGAGCCTAGTTACAAACTATGTATGATTTGGTAAAAATTGAGCTATCCCTTTCAGTAAAAGGTTTCTTTCTTTGTCTAGAAAATTGGATTAGATTGTACTAGAAGAAACTTTCAGAACACTAGGCTAAGCAAGAATTATTTAACACTTTCCTTGAAACATTTGAGTATTCAAAAATTACAGTCTCATAGGTCTGCTAATTCTCCTATGCTAATTCTGCTAAAAAAGAATGATTCAAATAATTGCTACATTTTTTTCCCTTAAGTGTGGCTCACTTGTAGTATGCTATTATTCGGTCACAATAAATGGTTTAAAAAAAAAAGCATTGGTAAATTTCTGAAATTAGCCTTCTTATTTTGCTCATGACTTCAGAAAAGATCAGGAGTATTGAAAGTGCATTTTGTTCAGAAATGAAAATACCTAAGAGGTGGGTGGGGACAGCATAATAGTAGTTAAGATTTTACTAGCAAATGTTTAATTTGGATTGAATAAATGTATTTTGTGAGCAACAGATGCACAAATGAGTTTGTGCTTTAATGCCAACTGCTTTAAATATAATTTTTATATAACTTTTGAGATCTAAATATCTAGGTTTTATCTTATTTTTACTTTGACTAAAATAAATACTGCTTGCTGCTATGGGCTGAATATCTGTG
>NW_022299043.1:0-1413 GCF_002776525.5 Piliocolobus tephrosceles
TTTTTTTAACATTTATACTTGTGTATGGTTATATTAATAACATTGCTTCATTTTATTTTAAGCTAATATGATAGTAAACAATAGTAACAAAAATAACCCATTTAACTCTATCAAGTAATTTATTTATTTTATCTTCGATCTCTTCGAGAAAAAAATATATATATACATTTTGTAATGCTCTTTTCTCTATATGTACATTTTTTTTTTTTTTTTTTTTTATGTGCTTAACGGTTAAAATTCAAGCCCTTGCTTTTGTTTTTTGTGTGCTTGTTTAATGATTAAAATTTAAGCCCTTACTTTTTTTTTTATGTAATTGTTTGACGGTTTAAGCTTAAGCCTTTTTTCTTTTTCTTTTTTTTAATTTATATACCAATTGTGTGTGCTTACGATTAGTAGTTTATATTGTTGTTCTTTAATTAATATTTATAACTTTAATATTCATTTTTTTTTCATTTTTTACTATATTGCAACTGTAAAATTTACATAACACTTTTTAAAATACGACGTACTGTAAATAATACATTGGATAATATGAGTCTTAACACTTGTTTATATCGAATGTGCATTTATTTTTTTTGTTTTTGTAGTAAAAATAAAAAATAAAAAAATTATGAATTTAATAATAATATGGGTTAAAAACAAAAATAAATAAGTAAAAAAAAAACTATAAAAAAAATTATTTTCTAATTTTTATTATTATACTATTACTGTGTTTAGGTTATATAAGCAAATAAATAGTAAGAGAAAGTACTTACTTTATATATAAAAAAAATTGTTAATTTCATAAAAGTGTAATTTATATAGAACAAATAATTATAATAATAAATATAATACAACAACTCAAATTTTAGCTTGATAACTTATAATTATATATTAATTAATAATACACATATTAATATTTTTATCTATAATACAATTTTGACCACGAATTTATTTTTACTGTGACATATCACCACTTCATCATTTGAACCATTATGCATATCGTCCCCATTTAAAAAAAAAACATTCATATGACCTGTTCCATTTAAAAATTGCTGAACTATTTGTTGTCAAAATGTTAAAGCATGTTGTTCAAATGCTTTCCGTAGCATAAGATTGAGTGTAGTTTCATTTTCACCATTATTTTTATCACCATTGTAACCTTCTAGATATAAAAAAAAATCCGGATATACTCCATTTGAATAACCTTAAGCATGTACACCTGAAAAACATCATCAAAACCGATAAAGCTATTTAATCATACATTTCTTTAACATCATAATTTTGCAGTTTTATCTTTCTGCTAGTAATTGTGATGGTGTCTGATTTGGAACTTAAAAAGAAACAAGTTATCTTTCAGAATTAAAGATAGGCAGTATTATATTCATGTTAGTACATTCAATAAAACTTGTATCATTAATATGAGTACACATA
>NW_022299044.1:0-4538 GCF_002776525.5 Piliocolobus tephrosceles
TGTGTGGACCTTCCCCATATCGTCTCTGGAACATTCCAGAACTTCCATCTCAATTCTCACTTGTTGACACCCTACCTTGTTTTGTGATTATTCTTGTTTGCATCAGAATTTTGAATCCACATACCTGAGATGATACCTATGTAGGCATGTACACATGCATGTGTGTGCATGTGTGTATGTGCGTGTACGCGTGTCCATGTGCAGGTGTATATGCATGTATGTGTGCATGCGTATGTGTGTATATGTGTTTGTGTATGTGCGTATATGCGTGTGTATGCATATATGTGCATATGTGTTCATGCATATGCATGTATGCACACATGTGTACATGTGCATGCACGTGTGCATGTTTAGGTATGTGTATGCATGTGTGTGCACACAGATATACCTTTTCCTTTCATAGAGGCTGTTTTGAGTATTGCTGTTAGGCAGTGACAACTTGCCATTTCCTCAGTCAGAAAATGGCTAGCTCATCATTAATAAAGATGAGCATTCAATATCAGGAATCCCTAAAGACAATCGAAATTGTTATATTAAATCAATAAATTCCAAAACAAAGATAGTGTTCTGTACTATGTGTTCACATTGAACTTTCTTATAAAAATTGGTGTGAATGTTTCCCACTTATTGGAAATCACATGACTAGTTTAAGCGAAAACGTGGAATATTAATTCTGTCTTCAGATGACTTTTGCATATTTATGATTGATCTGTTCTTCTGTTCTGGCAGCTCTGAAAGCCACTCTGTCTTACCCTAGCTGGTGCCACGGTTGTGAGAATTCAGGGAAACAAGGTGTCTGCCAGTTTAAATATTTTAGATCTCAAGCTGCCTCTTTTCTGCACCATAAACCAACCTTAAAGAAAGACACAGTGTGACTTGCAGTGGATTCTATCAGTTTCATTTTCTGTGGCTGAATCATCACTCTACATTGTGAATTAATGTTATTTTTCAGATCGTCTTCATAAGACAGGGAGGTTCTCCAGTGTTGAGTACAGGTTCAGGTATGTGAGCTGTATGAGTGTGTTGTTTGTGTATGTCGTGAGTTGTATGTATCGTGTGTACATTGTATGAGTGTTGTGTGTACATGTTATGTTGTGAGTTGCGTGTGTTGTGTGTTGTATGAGTGTTGTGTGTTGTATGAGTGTGTTGCATGTGCATGTTGTATATGAGTTGTGTGTTGTGTATGTATGAGTGCTGTACGAGTGCACTGTAGGTGCGTGTTGTATTGTATGTGAGTTACGTGCGCTGTATGTGTGTATGAGTGTGTTGTACGTACATGTGTTGTGAGTTGTATGTATTGGTTATGTGTTGCATGAGTGTGTTATAAATGCATATTGTGTTGTGAGTTGCATGTATTGGGTATGTGTTGTGTAGGTTGTGTGTGTTTGTGTGCATTGTGTGTTGTGAGTGTTGTATAAGCGCATTGTACATGCGTGTTGTGTTTGTGAGTTGCATGTTGTCAGTGTGTGCCGTGTGAGAGGCGGGCCATCCACATGACTTCTCCTCAGCGAGTCCTGCCTTGCAGCCCCTTTCGAGCTTGTATCCTCCTGAGCACCTTGAAGCAGCAGCACGTTTGCCTCTGCCCCTCCCCAGGAGGCCTCAGCCAGATCCTGTGCTCAGCCCGCTGCTGGGCGGCCTCTCTTGTCTCTCTTGTCTCTCTCATCGTCCTCCTGCGCCTCCTCCTTCTCGGGACCTGCATCCTTCTTCTGTGCTCCCTGGCAAACCACACCTGGGATGTGGGAGTTCAGGCTCTCCCCGAAGCCATTTGTTCCTCTCTGAAGAGCGCCCCCCTTGATTGGCTGTGAGCAGCTGGAGTGGATTGCAGGGAAGGGAGGTGGGTGTTCCTGTAGAGATGCCGGGGTCTTACCTGGGGAGAACGGAGCCTGCGCTGGGCAGGCCGCCCTCCTGAGGAAGGGGACGGGGCGGGAGGAGCCTCTCGTGGACAAGGGGCCCACCTCCTCCCCTCCTTCCCTCTATCCCAGTCTGTTGTGAGGGAGGGCGGGGCCCAAGGTGATTTCTATGCAGATCTTCCATTATCCAGGCTGTGAAACAAATACTTCTGTTTTTAAGATCAGAGGAAATCTCCTTTTGTTTGTCTGCCTTTTATTTTATTTTATTTTATTTTACTTTTTTTGAGAAGGTGTTGCCCAGGCTGGAGTGCGGTAGCATGATCTCGGCTCACTGTAACCTCACCCTCCCGGGTTCAAGCAATTCTCCTGCCTCAGCCTCCTAAGTAGCTGGGATGACAGGTGCCCGCCAACACATCCGGGTAATTTTTGCATTTTTAGTAGAGTAGAGATGGGGTTTCACCATGTTGGCCAGGTTGGTCTCGAACTCCTGACCTCAAATGATCCACCCACCTCGGCCTTACAAGGGATTGGGATTACAGGCATGAGCCACCGCGCCTGGTCCATCTGCCTCTTAGTTAGAACCTGTACATTTAATGTTTTAAATTTCACTTTTCTGGGTCAGAACAGTAGCGTTTCTTTTTCATAGTGTTGCTATGAATGTCCTTTACAATTAGGAGACTGGGCTGGCTGCCCACTGGAGAGCGGTATCACTGGGTCATGGTCACCATCTGCCCCAGCAGGGTCCAGAGTGTTTAGAGTCTTTCCTGGGCGTAGATACCCTTTTGTCTGACGTTCAGATAAAACCAATCACCATATTCAGTGAATCAGAGATCAGAGCTGGGACTGCTGCTGAGCGTGGTTCTACTGGCTGTGGGTGTGGCCTCTTTCCTCAACCACAGCCATCGCAGGCCTGCCACAGTTTTGATTCTTCTAGAAGAGAATGGGCAGGCAACACAAGAGAAACAAGACATGTTAGATTTGAAACCTTTAAAAATTATTTCCTCAAACGTTGTGTTTATTTTTTGCCCATACCTAATTTGATAGCAGTTTAGAAAAGATTAAAACGAAAAAAAATTTCCCCTCTATTAAGTCTTTGAAAGGCATCCAACCTAGTTTTCATACAATTATTGTGTCTTTGGAGTCATATTTACTGGTTTCAGTAATGTGTAACAAGTACACCGGCTTAAACAGATTTAGGAGCAAACAGCTGCTTCATGATTATAGTACAGCTCACGGGGCCCAGCTGTGGGGGTGCAGCCTGCGCCTGTCTGTGCGCCAATGGGGCTGGTCACCTTGAGCATCTGGGAGTGTCTGGGTAAGTGAGGTCTGGGCAAGGCAGCATCCACACATCTGTTTAGTTCTCACTTTGTCCACGGTATCCAGCAATGCCACAAGTTCTCAAGTAAGTGTTCTCCAAGTGCATATTCAGTTAGTGTTTGGAAAGTGCATAGGTACCTCATACAGCACCTTCAGGAGGAGCTAGGAGCCCAGGAATGAGAGCAGCTGTGAGGCCTGTACTCTCTTTGCATAGATAAAATATACATGTGCCTATCTGAGGCCAGAAAGTTAGATTGGGGCCAGAATGTGGAAGTCCTTACCTGTGGGATACTAGGGAGCCACTGAGGGTTTCGGAGAGAATCGCGCCTCTGATGTGCGGCATGCCGTTGGGGACAGAGCAGTCTCATACAGAGCACTCGCCCTGGCGAGAGGAGGAGAGAAGGCAGCCAGTGAGCTGAGGGATTCGGTGCCTGGGTCAGGAGGGGAAGAGGGAGTGCAGGAAGGCGGATGAAGCTGCGAGTCTGCACCCAGTGGTCGACGTTGCGCTTTGCCAGAAATCAGGAGGAGAAGCAAGTGTGGATCTGACTCGGAGATACTTAGAGACACCACTGCAGGCTGCGAGTTTGGAAACACAGGAGGAGGCTGGGGAAAATCTGGAGCAGGGTGCATTTGGGAGCCTCTTAGGTAGAAGTGCAGGTCAAGTAGCCAGAGTGTGAGGCGTACATGTCTGGAGAGAGGAGGCCAAAGGAAAGCCCACATTTGGAAATGGAGGAAGGGTTGGAAGACCCAGAAAAGGTCCTGCTTAGAGTCCAGAGAAGAGCTGGATGGCGCAGTTCACTAAAGCCCAGAGGCGAGAGTTTCCAGGAGAAAGTCCCAAGTGTTGCTGAAAACCAGCGGGCAGGACTCCAGTTGGAGCCTGCGAGGGGAGCCTGGGTGCCCTGATCCCTGAGAGCAGCCAGAGCTTGGGGGTCTCAGCGGAAGTGAGTGGGAAGTGCAGGGAGCAGGTGGAGATGGCCCTTCAAGGCCTGGTGCTTCACACGGGCAGCCAGCCATGGACCCAGACACAGCTGGAGAGGGGCCTGAACCCAGAGCGTCTCCAGGAGGAGGAGGGAGCCAGGAAGGGCAAAGGTATCCAGAAGAAAGGGGGCAGGCATGGAGCCAGGTCCCCAGGGAGGCTGCAGTCTTCTTTCTCTGTTCATGGACTGGTTGTTGGTTATTTTGAGTTCTCAAAGTCATCCACTCGATGTGGTCCAGAGAAAGTTCCCAGGGGTCTCAAGCTCAGAGCAGGCCTTGTGCTTTTCCGAACACTGCGTGTTGCCTCAGGGTTACCGTCAATGGCTAATTCTAGCCTGTCTTTTGTTGGAGTCTGCAGAAGAGCCTCAACCAGCACCAGCTGTTGAAGAACTTATA
>NW_022299045.1:0-1170 GCF_002776525.5 Piliocolobus tephrosceles
AACTGAGGGCTATGGGGAAAAAGGTTATATCCTCAGACAGAAAGTGGCAAGAAGTATTCTGAGAAACTGCATTGCTATGTGTGAGTGCAACTCACAGAGTTACCCGTTTCTCTTCAGCTTTCAGTTTGCCAAGACAGTTTGCTTGGAATCTGCAATGGGATTATTCTTAGCGCAATGAAGCTTACGGCGACGAAGCAAATGTCCTCAGTGGAAAACTGGAAGGAAGCTTTCTTAGAAACTTCTCTGTGCTGTGTGAATTCATCTCACATAGTTACACTTATGTTTCACGGAGCAGACCACTAACACTGTCTTTGGGGAATCTGCGGAGTTCTCTTTTGGAAGGCTTTGAGGCTTACGCTGATAAAGGAAATATCATCAGTTAAAAACGGGAAAGAAGCTTTCTGAGAAACTTCTTTGTGATTTGTGAATTCGTCTCACAGAGTTACAGCTCTGTCCTCAGGATACAGTTTGCTAAAACTGTTTTCCTAGAATCTACAAGGTGATATTTGGGAGCCAATAGGGGCCCATGGTGAAAAAGGAAATATCATCACCTAATAACAAGAGGGAAGCTTTCTGAGAGATTCCTTTCTGATATGTGACTTCATCACACAGAGTTCCACACACTGCTTCTTGGCAGAGTTTGCTAAGACTGTTGTCTTCGATTCTGCAAAGTGATATTTGGGAGCTCATTGAGGGCTATGGGGAAAAAGGTTATATCCTCAGACAGAAAGTGGCAAGAAGCATTCTGAGAAACTGCATTGCTATGTGTGAGTGCAACTCACAGAGTTACCCGTTACTCTTCAGGTTTCAGTTTGCCAAGACAGTTTGCTTGGAATCTGCAATGGGATTCTTCTTAGCGCAATGCAGCGTACGGTGACGCAGCAAGTGTCCTCAGAGGAAAACTGGAAAGAAGCTTTCTTAGAAACTTCTCTGTGCTGTGTGAATTCATCTCACAGAGTTACACTTATGTTTCACGCAGCAGGCCACTAACACTGTCTTTGGGGAAACTGCGAAGTTCAACTTTGGAAGGCTTTGAGGTCTACGCTGATAAAGGAAATATCATCAGTTAAAAACGGGAAAGAAGCTTTCTGAGAAACTTCTTTGTTATCTGTGAATTCGTCTCACAGAGTTACATCTTTGTCCTCAGGAAACAGTTTGCTAAAACTGTTT
>NW_022299046.1:0-1284 GCF_002776525.5 Piliocolobus tephrosceles
TGTCATGGTTTTCATCTCTGTCATTTCGTTTATGACCTTCTCTGCCTTAATTAGTCTAGCTGTCAATCCTTCCACTCTTTTTTCAAGACTTTTAGTTTCTTTGCGCTGGGTACGTAATTCCTCCTTTAGCTCTGAGAAGTTTGATGGACTGAAGCCTTCTTCTCTCATCTCGTCAAAGTCATTCTCTGACCAGCTTTGATCCGTTGCTGGCAATGTTCTGCGCTCCTTTGCAGGGGGAGATGCGCTCTTATTTTTTGAATTTCCAGCTTTTCTGCCCTGCTTTTTCCCCATCTTTGTGGTTTTATCTGTCTCTGGTCTTTGATGATGGTGACGTACTGATGGGGTTTTGGTATAGGTGTCCTTCCTGTTTGATAGTTTTCCTTCTGACAGTCAGGACCTTCAGCTATAGGTCTGTTGGAGATTGCTTGAGGTGCACTCCAGACCCTGTTTGCCTGGGTATCAGCAGCAGAGGTTGCAGAAGATAGAATATTGCTGAACAGCGAATGCACCTGTCTGAATCTTGCTTTGGAAGCTTCGTCTTAGGGGTGTACTCCACCCTGTGAGGTGTGGGGTGTCAGACTGCCCCTAGTGGGGGATGTTTCCCAGTTAGGCTTCTCAAGGGTCAGGGACCCACTTGAGCATCCAGTCTGCCCCTTGTCAGATCTCAACCTCCGTGTTGGGAGATCCACTGCTCTCTTCAAAGCTGTCAGACAGAGTCTTTCGCATCTGCACAGGCCTCTGCTGCTTTAGCTGTGCCCTGTCCCCAGAGGCAGAATCTACAGAGACAGGCAGGTTTCCTTGAGCTGCTGTGAGCTCCACCCTGTACGAGCTTCCCAGCGGCTTTGTTTACCTACTTAAGCCTCAGCAATGGTGGCGCCCCTCCCCCAGCCTCACTGCTGCCTTGCGGTTAGATTGCCGCAGACTGCTGTGTTAGCAAGGAGGGAGGCTCCATGGGCGTGGGACCCTCCCGGCCAGGTGTGGGATATATTCTCTGGTGTGCCGGTGTGCTTACAGCGCAGTATTGGGGTGGGAGTTACCCGATTTTCCAGGTGTTGTGTGTCTCATTTCCCCTGGCTAGGAAAAGGGACTCCCTTCCCCCTTGCACTTCCCAGGTTAGTCGCTGCCTCGCCCTGCTTCATCTCTCGCTGGTCAGGCTGCAGCAGCTGACCAGCACCGATTGTCCGGCCCTCCTGAGTGAGATGACCCCAGTACCTCAGTTGAAAATGCAGAAATCACCGGTCTTCTGTGTCGCTCGCGCTGGGAGATGGAGACTGGAACTGTTCC
>NW_022299047.1:0-1484 GCF_002776525.5 Piliocolobus tephrosceles
CTTCCTTCAGGGTCTCTTGTAAGGCAGGCCTGGTGGTGACAAAATCTCTAAGCATTTGCTTATCTGTAAAGAATTTTATTTCTCCTTCACTTATGAAACTTAGTTTGGCTGGATATGAAATTCTGGGTTTAAAATTCTTTTCTTTAAGAACGTTGAATATTGGCCCCCACTCTCTTCTGGCTTGTAGAGTTTCTGCCGAGAGATCTGCTGTCAGTCTGATGGGCTTCCCTTTGTGGGTAACCCGACCTTTCTCTCTGGCTGCCCTTAAGATTTTTTCCTTCATTTCAACTTTGGTGAATCTGGCAATTATGTGTCTTGGAGTTGCTCTTCTGGAGGAGTATCTTTGTGGCGTTCTCTGTATTTCCTGAATTTGAATGTTGGCCTGCCCTGCTAGGTTGGGGAAGTACTCCTGGATGATATTCTGAAGAATGTTTTCCAATTTGGTTCCATTTTCCCCCTCACTTTCAGGCACCCCAATCAGATGTAGATTTGGTCTTTTTACATAATCCCATACTTCTTGCAGGCTTTGTTCATTTCTTTTTCTTCTTTTTTCTTTTGGTTTCTCTTCTCGCTTCATTTCATTCATTTGATCCTCAATCGCTGATACTCTTTCTTCCAGTTGATCGAGTCGGTTGCTGAAGCTTGTGCATTTGTCACGTATTTCTCGTGTCATGGTTTTCATCTCTGTCATTTCGTTTATGACCTTCTCTGCATTAATTAGTCTAGCTGTCAATTCTTCCACTCTTTTTTCAAGATTTTTAGTTTCTTTGCGGTGGGTACGTAATTCCTCCTTTAGCTCTGAGAGGTTTGATGGACTGAAGCCTTCTTCTCTCATCTCGTCAAAGTCATTCTCTGACCAACTTTGATCCATTGCTGGCGATGGGCTGTGCTCCTTTGCAGGGGGAGATGCGCTCTTATTTTTTGAATTTCCAGCTTTTCTGCCCTGCTTTTTCCCCATCTTTGTGGTTTTATCTGTCTCTGGTCTTTGATGATGGTGACGTACTGCTGGGGTTTTGGTATAGGTGTCCTTCCTGTTTGATAGTTTTCCTTCCGACAGTCAGGACCCTCAGCTATAGGTCTGTTGGAGATTGCTTGAGGTCCACTCCAGACCCTGTTTGTCTGGGTATCAGCAGCAGAGGTTGCAGAAGATAGAATATTGCTGAACAGCGAGTGCACCTGTCTGATTCTTGCTTTGGAAGCTTCCTCTCAGGGGTGTACTCCACCCTGTGAGGTGTGGGGTGTCCGACTGCCCCTAGTGGGGGATGTCTCCCAGTTAGGCTACTCAGGGGTCAGGGACCCACTTGAGCAGGCAGCCTGCCCCTTCTCAGATCTCAACCTCCATGTTGGGAGATCCACTGCTTTCTTCAAAGCTGTCAGACAGAGTCGTTCGCGTCTGCACAGGCCTCTGCTTCTTCCCCTGTTACATTTTAGTTGTGTCCTGTCCCCAGAGGCGGAGTCTACAGAGACAGGCAGGTTTCCTTGAG
>NW_022299048.1:0-1067 GCF_002776525.5 Piliocolobus tephrosceles
TTTTTTTTTTTTTTTTTTTTTTTCTATTCCTAATCGTTATTAGTACCCTTATGTTGCCCCAGTACCAATATCAGTAAAGTCAAGTCAAATGGCTACCGTTAAGCATAATTCCCATACAGTAAAAATAAAAAAAAAAATTAAAAAAAAATATATATGTTTTATTTTGGAAGAAAACAAAAAGAAAAACATTACATATATGTATTTATACACGTTTATAAACACGTTCGTTCGCTTGCTCATTTTTTTTTTTGGTTTTTTTTTTTTTTTTTTATAGTGGGCATATAACGACAGTTATATTTATGTGGGCCCAGTTCAACATACAGCGAACTCGGATTGCCTTAGAAATTTCTCCTACATGATTTAAAAGAACAAGCATAGTATATCGTACATAATAATGTTGCACAATGGATTGGAACATAGACAGTTTTTTTTTTTTTTTCCCTAAGATTGTGAAAAGTACAATACATAAGCAATAATAATAAACTCATGTTTCCATTGTGTATATGTTATTTATTTATATATTTTTATTTGTTTTGCGTTTAAAAAAATATGTATGTACATATACATTTACACACAATCACATGCATAATGTAGTTATAAATAAGAAAAAAAGTAATAATGGTGATAGTAATATTATAAACAAATGCAATACATAAACATAGTAATAGTAATGGGAATATTTCAAAAGTAGTAGTTTTCAATTTTTTTTTTACTAGTATTGATAATAGAAACGTGATAAACGGTTGTTTATGTAAATATGCGTATATATATGTATATATACATGTACGTATATACATACATAAACATGCATATGTAAACGTATAACACTTTTTTTTTTTTTTTTTTTTTTTTTTAAGTTACAACTTGTATAAACATTAATAAAGAAGTAAAAAAAAAATATTTACTACAGTAATTTTACACAAAATTTGCATAATCCATGCATAGCATTGGGTTGAAAAATTGTGTTACTTCGTATGTGCCTATATACATACATACATGCACATAAACATACATACATGAACATAAACATACATACATGCACATAAACATACATACCTACATGCACA
>NW_022299050.1:0-1008 GCF_002776525.5 Piliocolobus tephrosceles
TGGAATGGAACCAAATGGAAAGGAATAGAATATGAAATGGAATGGAATAGAAGGGAATTGAAAGGAATGGAATGTGGAATGGAATGAAATATGGAATGGAATGGAACATGGAATTGAAAGCATTATGGAATGGAAAGGAATATGGAATTGAAAGGAATATGGATTGGAATGGAATGGAACGGAATGGAATGGAATGGAATATAAAATGGAATGCAATGGACTTTAATGGAATGGAATGGAATAGAATATGGAATGGAATGGAATATGAAAGGGAATGCAATGGAATACGGAATGTAATGTAATGTAATGGAATGGAATGAAACGGAATATGGAATGTAATGCAATGGAATGCAATGGAATATGGAATGGAATGGAATGGAATGGAATGGAATGGAATGGAATGGAATGGAATGGAATATGGAATGGAATGGCACATGGAATGGATTGGAATGGAATGAAATGGAATATATAATGGAATGGAATATGGAATGGAATATAGAATGGAATGGAATATGGAATGGAATATAGAATGAAATGGAATATGGAATGGAATGAAACGGAATGGAATGGAATGGTATGGAATGGATCAGAATATGAAATGAAATGGAAGGGAACGGAATGGAATGGAAAGCAATGGAATATGGAATGGAATGGAATATGGAATGAGGTGCAATGGAATAGAATATGGAATGGAATGGAATTGAATATGGAAAGGAATGGAATGGAATGTGGAATGGAATTGAATGAAATGCAATAGAATGGAATGGAAAGGTATATGGAATGGAATGGAGTATGGAATGGAATGGAATGGAAGGGAATATGGAATCGAACGGTATAGGGACTGGAATGATATGGAAGAAAATTGAATGGAATGGAAAGGATTGGAATGGAATATGCAATGGAATGGTATATGGATTGGAATGGAATGGAATAGAATGAGGAATGGAATGGAATAAAATATGTAATTGAATGGAATGGAATAGAATGGAATATGTGATATAATGGATT
>NW_022299051.1:0-1335 GCF_002776525.5 Piliocolobus tephrosceles
GGACACTTGCTTTGTCACCGTAAGCTTCATTGCGCTAACAAGAATCCCATTGCGGATTCCAAGCAAACTGTATTAGCAAACTGATAGCTGAAGAGAAACGTGTAACTCTGTGAGTTGCACTCACACATAGCAATGCAGTTTCTCAGAATGCTTCTTGCCACTTTCTGTTTGAGGAGATAACCTTTTTCACCATAGCCCTCAATGACCTCCCAAATATCACTTTGCAGAATCCAAGACAACAGTCTTAGCAAACTCTGCCAAGAAGCAATGTGTGGAACTCTGTGTGATGAAGTCTAATATCAGAACGCAGTCTCTCAGAAAGCTTCCCTGGAGTTATAATGTGATAATATATCCTTTTTCAACATGGGCCCCAATTGGCTCCCAAATATCACCTTGCAGACTCCAGGAAAAGAGTGTTAGGAAACTGCTTCCTGAGGACAGAGATATAACTCCGTGAGACGAATTCACAGATCACAAGGAAGTTTCTCAGAAAGTTTCTTTCCCATTTTTAACTGATGATATTTCCTTTATCAGCGTAGGCCTCAAAGCCTTCCAAAGAAGAACTTCTCAGTTTCCACAAAGGCAGTGTTAGTGGCCTGCTCCATGAAACATAAGTGTAACTCTGTGAGATGAATTCACACATCACAGACAAGTTTCTAAGAAAGCTTCTTTCCAGTTTTCCTCTGAGGATACTTGCTTTTTCACCTTAAGCTTCCTGCGCTAAGAAGAATCCCACTGCGGATTCCCTGCAAACTGTATTAGCAAACTGACAGCTGAAGAGAAACGTGTAACTCTGTGAGTTGCACTCACACATAGCAATGCAGTTTCTCAGAATGCTTTTTGCCACTTTCTGTCTGAGGAGATAACCTTTTTCACCATAGCCCTCAATGAGCTCCCAAATATCACTTTGCAGAATCCAAGAAAACAGTCTTAGCAAACTCTGCCAAGAAGCAATGTGTGGAACTCTGTGTGATGAAGTCACATATCAGAACGCAATCTCTCAGAAACCTTCCCTCTAGTTATTATGTGGTGATATTTCCTTTTTCATCATGGGCCCCAATTGGGTCCCATATATCACCTTGCAGATTCCAGGAAAACAGTGTTAGGAAACATCTTCCTGAAGACAAAGATGTAACTCTGTGAGACGAATTCACAGCTCACTAAGAAGTTTCTCAGAAAGCTTCTTTCCCGTTTTCAACTGATGATATTTCCTTTATCTGCGTAGGCCACAAAGCCTTCCGAACTAGAACTTCTCAGTTTCCCCAAAGAGAGTGTTAGTGGCCTGCTCCATGAAACATAAGTGTAACTCTCTGAGACGAATTCACACATCACAGA
>NW_022299052.1:0-1660 GCF_002776525.5 Piliocolobus tephrosceles
TTTTGCCATTGAATTGAGCTCTATAGACTCATTTTCTTTTTCTTTTTTTTTTCTTTTAGACAGAGTGTGGCTTTGTCGCCCAGGCTGGGGTACAGTGACGGGATCTCAGCTTACTGCAAGCTCTGCCTCCTGGGTTCATGCCATTCTCCTGCCTCAGCCTCACGAGTAGCTGGGACTACAGGCTCCCGCCACCATGGCCGGCTAATTTTTTGTATTTTTAGCAGAGATGGGGTTTCACCGTGTTAGCCAGGATGGTCTCGATCTCCTGGCCTCGTGATCCACCCTCCTCAGTCTCCCAAAGTGCTGGGATTACAGGCGTGAGCCACCCTGCCAGGCCTATAGGCCCATTCTCTGCTTTTAATGCCAATACATGAAATTCCAGAGCTGCTTTTGTAAGAAAAAGTTTCATTTTCATTATTTTATTATTTATTACATTAATTCTATTATTTTATTCTCTCTTTTTTTTTTGTTTTGTTTTTAGAAGAACTTCAGTGTGAGGGGGGCAATCCCTGCTGCCTTGTGGCTGCAAAAGGAGAGAGAAGGAGCCTCTCCAAAAAAGGGTTTCATGAAAGCCCTGAGGCAAGATACTTACTTCAGCGGGTTCAGGACAAGGACACTCACTTTGTTCTGTGCGGTGTGGAGACACGGGTGAGTGCTCCTCAGTGGCACCAACTGGTTCTCTCTTGTCCTCAGCTTCCAGTGCCCTGGGACATGTCATTTGGACAAAACACTTTTCCATGTCCTGCCATCCATTCCAAGGGGGCAGGAGAAAACGGTCTGGAGGCAGGAACATAAGGCCGATTCACCCTGACTTTGGAGAACTAAATCAAATGGAAATTCTTGGGCTATGACAGGAAATATCCTCTCCATTTACACAGGGCGTACACCGAGTACATGACTTTGTAATTTGACTTCATCCTCTTCATTTACATAGGGTGCACAGGAAGTAACCAATGGAAACCTCTAGAGGGGATTTAAACCCCAGAAACTTCAGTAACGGGCTCCCTGTGCTCAGGCGCTCCCACCCTGTGGAGTGTGCTTTCATTTTCCGTCAGTCTCTGCTTTTGCTGCTTCATTCTTTCCTTGCTCCGTTTTTGCGTTGTGTCCAGTTCTTGGTTCAAGGCTCCAAGAATCGGACACCTGCAACCAGTAACATTATCTTAATATCTTGTTTTAAAACTGAATTCTCTTTTTCATTTGTTTACCTAGCTTTTAGAAAATGACAATGAAATGCAACTTGGAACGTACCACAGCTTAATACGAGGGTCACTACGAGCTATACAACAGGTTTGATGTTTAAAAGTTTGCAACTTTTTTTATTGCTGTTTCATTTACAAACTACAGTAAATATTTTATTTTTTATGTTTTATTATGAAATATATGACACATAAGACCCTATAAAATTTGGGTTGGCACGGTGGCTCATGCCTGTAATCCCAGCACTTTCAGAGGCTGAGGTGGGTGAATCATTTGAGGTCAGGTGTTCAAGACCAGCCTGGCCAACATGGTGAAACCCGTCTCTACTAAAAAAATACAGGAAGTGAGCTAAGCATCATGACAGGCACCTGTGATCCCAGCTACTCGGGAGGCTGAAGTGGGAGAGTTGTTTGTAACCAGGAGACAGAAGTTGCAGTGAGTTGAGATCGTGCCATTACAGTCT
>NW_022299053.1:0-1340 GCF_002776525.5 Piliocolobus tephrosceles
GTGGGGGGAACAATCTGCCAAAATTCACACAAGAAGAAATAGACAATTTGGATTGTCTTATATCTATTTAAAATTGAATAAAAATTAATAACCTTCCAAACAGAAAGCACCAAGCCCAGTTTGGTTCACTAGTAAATTCTACCAAACATGTAAGGAAGAGATTATGCCAAGTTCTTTACAATTTATATTAGTAGAGGCAGAGGTAATACTCTAACTCATTCTTTGAGGCTTACATCATACTAATACCAAAATCAGATAAAAGTTTTCCAAAAAAGTAAAATCACAGACCAATAACTCTCATAAACACAGATGCAAAAATCCTCAGCAAATTCTTAGCAAGTTGAATCCAACAATGTATAAAAAGTATTACATACCAAGACCAAAAGGGGCATCCCACGTATGCAAGACTCCGTCAGCATTCAAAAATCAATTAGCAGAATCCACCGTCAGAATACACTAAAAAAGAAAAACAACATGATCACATCAATAGATGCAGACAAAGCCTTTGACAAACTCCAACAACTATTTGTGTAAAAAAAAAAAAACAACAACAAAAAAAACTTAGTGAACTATGAATGAGGGGGACTTCCTCCAATTGATAAGGTATACCTACAGAAAACTCACAGCTCACACCACACTAAATGGTGAGAAACTAGAAGCATTTCCACCAAGATGAGAAACAAGACAAATATGAGTCCTCTCTCTACTCTTTTTCAATATTGTACTAGCAGTACTGGCTAACATAATAAGAGAAAAAAAATAAAGCACATTGATTGGGAAGAAAGAAATAAAACTGACTTGATTGTAGATGAATCTAAACAATGTCAAAAATCTGAAAGAATCAGCCAAAATCTCCTGGAACTAATATACTTCATAGAAACTTCATAGAAAGGTTAAAATATGAAAATCAACTTCTTTCCTATATACCAGCAATGAACAAGTGGAATTAAAAATTGAAAACACAATACTATTTATATTAACATTAAAAAATGAAATAGTTATAATAAAATATGTATAAGATCTATATGAGGAAAACTATAAAATTCTGATCAAAGAAATCAAAGAATAACTAAATAAATGAAGAGATATTTCATGTTCACGGATAGGAAGATTCAATGTTGTCAAGTTCAGTTTTTCCAAAATTGGGCAATAAATTCAATTAAATTTTAATTAAAACCCTAGCAAGTTATTTTGTGTATAACAAACTGATTCCAAAATTTATATGTAGAGGCAAAGAGCCCAGAATAGTCGATCCATATTGAAAGTATATAGAATTGAAGGAATGAAAATCTGTACTTCAAGATTTACTATGAAACTCAGTAATCAAGAGATTGTAATAG
>NW_022299054.1:0-1023 GCF_002776525.5 Piliocolobus tephrosceles
CATTTCTTCTAGATTTTCTAGTTGATTTGCGTAGAGGTGTTTATAGTATTCTCTGATGGTAGTTTGTATTTCTGTGGGGTCGGTGGTGATATCCCCTTTATCATTATTTAATGCATCTATTTGATTCCTCTCTCTTTTCTTCTTTATTAGTCTTGCTAGCGGTCTGTCAATTTTGTTGATCTTTTCAAAAAACCAACTCCTGGATTCATTGATTTTTTGGAGGGTTTTTTGTGTCTCTATCTCTTTCAGTTCTGCTCTGATCTTAGTTATTTCTTGCCTTCTGCTAGCATTCCAATGTGTTTGCTCTTACCTCTCTAGTTCTTTTAATTGTGATGTTAGAGTGTCAATTTTAGATCTTTCCTGCTTTCTCTTGTGGGCACTTAGTGCTATAAATTTCCCTCTACACACTGCTTTAAATGTGTCCCAGAGATTCTGGTATGTTGTGTCCTTGTTCTCATTGGTGTCAAATAACATCTTTATTTCTGCTTTCATTTCGTTATGCACCCAGTAGTCATTCAGGAGCAGGTTGTTCAGTTTCCATGTAGTTGAGCGGTTTTGATTGAGTTTCTTAGTCCTGAGTTCTAGTTTGATTGCACTGTGGTCTGAGAGACAGTTTGTTATAATTTCTGTTCTTTTACATTTGCTGAGGAGTGCTTCACTTCCAATTATGTGGTCAATTTTGGAATAAGTGCGATGTGATGCTGAGAAGAATGTATATTCTGTTGACTTGGGGTGGAGAGTTCTATAGATGTCTATTAGGTCCGTTTGGTGCAGATATGAGTTCAATTCCTGGATATCCTTGTTAACTTTCCGTCTTGTTGATCTGTCTAATGTTGACAGTGGAGTGTTGAAGTCTCCCATTATTATAGTATGGGAGTCTAAGTCTCTTTGTAAGTCTCTAAGGACTTGCTTTATGAATCTGGGTGCTCCTGTATTGGGTGCATATATATTTAGCATAGTTAGCTCTTCCTGTTGAATTGATCCCTTTACCATTATGTAATGGCCTTCTTTGTCTCTTTTGAT
>NW_022299055.1:0-1140 GCF_002776525.5 Piliocolobus tephrosceles
ATAGCATTGTGTTTTTACTAAAACAATGTATATACCTGAATTAAAAATACTTTATTGCTAAAAATGCTAATAATAATCTGAGCCTTCAGTGAGTTATAATGTTTTTGCTGGTGGAGGGTCTTGCACCGATACTGGTGGCTGCTGACTGTGTTCATCATGGTGGTAGTTTCTAAAGATTCAGATAGCTGTGGCAATTTCTTAAAATAAGAAAAAATGTTTTCTTTTTGTCACATCAGTTGACCCTTTCATGAAATATTTCTCTATAGCACGCAATTCTGTTTGATAGCATGTCCTCACAGCAGAACTTGTATCAACATTGGATTCAATTCTCTCCAACCCTACCACTGCTTGATCAACTAAGTTTATGTAGCATTCAGAATACTTTGTTGTCTTTTTAACTGTGCTCTTTTGACCTCCCATGGATCATGAATGATCTTAATGGCACCTACAATGGTCAATTCTTTCCAGAAGGTTTTCGATTTTCTTTTTCTAGATCCATTAAATAAATTACCATCTATGACAGCTAAAGGCTTATGAAATGAATTTCTTAAATAAGAAGACTTGAAAATTGAAATTACTTTTTGATCCAGAATGGATGTTGTGTTAATAGGCATGAAATCAACATTAAGCTCTTTGCACACCTCCGTGAGAGTTCTTGGGTAACCAGATACATTATTTGAAAGGAATCTTATTTTTTGAGCAGTAGGTCTCAACATTGTGCTTAAAACAATCAAACCATGCTCTAAACAGATTCCCCGTCATTCAGGCTTTGTTGTTCCATTTCAAGAGCATAGCAGAGTAGATTTAACATATGTATTAAAGGACCTAGGAGTTTCAGAATAGCAAATGAACACTGGCTTCAATTTCAAGTCACCCACTGCATTAGTCCCTAACTATAGAGTCAGCTTATCCCTTGAAGCTTTGAAGCCAAGCATTGAATTCTTCTCTTTTAGTCCTAGGTGGTATATTTTTAAGTATAAGTCTGTTTTGTCTACATTGAAAATCTGTTGCTTTGTGAGCTACCTTCATCGATGATCTTAGCTAGATCTTCTGTGTAACTTGCTGAAGCCTCTACATTAGCACTTACTTCATCATCTTGTACTTTAATATTACAGAGATGACTTCTTTCCTTACACCTCA
>NW_022299056.1:0-7815 GCF_002776525.5 Piliocolobus tephrosceles
TGACTCTTTATCCAGTTTGCCAGTCTGTGTCTTTTAATTGGAGCATTTAGTCCATTTACATTTAAGGTTAATATTGTTATGTGTGAACTTGATCCTGCCATTATGATATTAACTGGTTATTTTGCTCATTAGTTGATGCAGTTTCTTCCTAGCCTCGATGGTCTTTACATTTTGGCATGTTTTTGCAATGGCTGGTACCGGTTGTTCCTTTCCATGTTTAGGGCTTCCTTCAGGGTCTCTTGTAAGGCAGGCCTGGTGGTGACAAAATCTCTAAGCATTTGCTTATCTGTAAAGAATTTTATTTCTCCTTCACTTATGAAACTTAGTTTGGCTGGATATGAAATTCTGGGTTTAAAATTCTTTTCTTTAAGAACGTTGAATATTGGCCCCCACTCTCTTCTGGCTTGTAGAGTTTCTGCCGAGAGATCTGCTGTCAGTCTGATGGGCTTCCCTTTGTGGGTAACCCGACCTTTCTCTCTGGCTGCCCTTAAGATTTTTTCCTTCATTTCAACTTTGGTGAATCTGGCAATTATGTGTCTTGGAGTTGCTCTTCTGGAGGAGTATCTTTGTGGCGTTCTCTGTATTTCCTGAATTTGAATGTTGGCCTGCCCTGCTAGGTTGGGGAAGTTCTCCTGGATGATATCCTGTAGAGTGTTTTCCAATTTGGTTCCATTTTCCCCCTCACTTTCAGGCACCCCAATCAGACGTAAATTTGGTCTTTTTACATAATCCCATACTTCTTTCAGGCTTTGTTCATTTCTTTTTCTTCTTTTTTCTTTTGGTTTCTCTTCTCGCTTCATTTCATTCATTTGATCCTCAATCGCTGATACTCTTTCTTCCAGTTGATCGAGTCGGTTACTGAAGCTTGTGCATTTGTCACGTATTTCTCGTGACATGGTTTTCATCTCTGTCATTTCGTTTATGACCTTCTCTGCATTAATTAGTCTAGCTGTCAATTCTTCCACTCTTTTTTCAAGATTTTTAGTTTCTTTGCGCTGGGTACGTAATTCCTCCTTTAGCTCTGAGAGGTTTGATGGACTGAAGCCTTCTTCTCTCATCTCATCAAAATCATTCTCTGACCAGCTTTGATCCGTTGCTGGCGATGGGCTGTGCTCCTTTGCAGGAGGAGATGTGCTCTTATTTTCTGAATTTCCAGCTTTTCTGCCCTGCTTTTTCCCCATCTTTGTGGTTTTATCTGTCTCTGGTCTTTGATGATGGTGACGTACTGATGGGGTTTTGATATAGGTGTCCTTCCTGTTTGATAGTTTTCCTTCTGACAGTCAGGACCCTCAGCTATAGGTCTGTTGGAGATTGCTTGAGGTCCACTCCAGACCCTGTTTGCCTGGGTATCAGCAGCAGAGGTTGCAGAAGATAGAATATTGCTGAACAGCGAGTGCACCTGTCTGATTCTTGCTTTGGAAGCTTCCTCTCAGGGGTGTACTCCACCCTGTGAGGTGTGGGGTGTCAGACTGCCCCTAGTGGGGGATGTCTCCCAGTTAGGCTACTCAGGGGTCAGTGACCCACTTGAGCAGGCAGACTGCCCCTTCTCAGATCTCAACCTCTGTGTTGGGAGATCCACTGCTCTCTTCAAAGCTGTCAGACAGAGTTGTTCGTGTCTGGACAGGCCTCAGCTGCTTTAGCTGAGCCCTGTCCCCGGAGGCAGAGTCTACAGAGACAGGCAGGTTTCCTTGAGCTGCTGTGAGCTCCACCCAGTTCGAGCTTCCCAGCGGCTTTATTTACCTACTTAAGCCTCAGCGATGGCGGACGCCCCTCCCCCAGCCTCACTGCTGCCTTGAGGTTAGATTGCCATAGACTGCTGTGTTAGCGTTAGCAAGGAGGGAGGCTCCGTTGGCGTGGGACTCTCCCGGCCAGGTGTGGGATATAATCTCCGGTTTGCCGGTGTTACAGCGCAGTATTGGGGTGGGAGTTTCCCGATTTTCCAGGTGTTGTGTGTCTCAGTTCCCCTGTCTAGGAAAAGGGACTCCCTTCCCCCTCGCGCTTCCCAGGTGAGGCGATGCCTCGCCCTGCTTCAGCTCTCGCTGGTCGGGCTGCAGCAGCTGACCAGCACCGATTGTCTGGCACTCCCGAGTGAGATGACCCCAGTACCTCAGTTGAAAATGCAGAAATCACCGGTCTTCTGTGTCGCTCGCACTGGGAGATGGAGACTGAAGCTGTTCCTATTCGGCCATCTTGCTCCGCCCCCCCAGGTGGTCTTATTTCATTCTTTTTTATATGGATATTCAGTTTTCTCAGCACCACTTATTTAAGAAAATATCCTTTCCCCAGTGTATGCTCTTGGCACCTTTTTTGAAAATCAATTTGCTGTAAATATGTGGCATTATTTCTGTGTTCTGTATTCTGTTACATGAATTTGTGAATCTGTCTTTGTACCAGCATTAAGCCATTTTAATTACTAGTGTTTTGTAGTATATTTTAAAGTCCAGTAGTGTGATGCCTCCAGCTTTGTTCTTTTTACTCAGAATTGCTTTGACTATTTGGGATCTTTCTTGGTTCCATACAGATTTAAATTGTTTTTCTGTTTCTGTGAAGAATGTCATTGGTATTTTGATAGGGGTTATATTGAATCCAGAGATTGCCGTGGGTAGTATGGGGATTTAAACAATATTAATTCTAATCCATGAGCGTGTGATGTCTTTCCGTTTGTTTTGCTTCCTGTATAATTTCTATCCTTTTTAATTTTACTTTACGTTCTGGGATACATGTGCTGAATGTGCAGGTTTGTTACATAAGTATAAATGGTGGTTTGCTGCAAGTATCAACCCGTTATCTAGGTTTTAAACCCTGCATGCATTAGGTATTTGTCCTAATGCTCACTCTCTTCTTTTTCCCCACCCCCCAACAGGCCCTGGTGTGAGATGTTCACCTCCCTGTGTCCATGTGTTCTCATTGTTAATCTCCCATTCACGAGTAAGAACTTGAAGTGTTTGGTTGTCTGTTCTGGTGTTAGTTTGCTTACATCAGTTGCTGATAGTCAACAGCTTCATCCAAGTCCCTGCAAAGACTTGAACTAATTCTTTTTTATGGTTGCATAGTATTCCATGGTGTATATGTACCACATTTTCTTTATCCAGTCTACCATTGATGAGCATTTGGGTTGATTCCAAGTCTTTGGTATTGTAAATAGTGCTGCAATAAACATACGTGTGCATGAGTCTTCATAGTAGGATGATTTATAATCCTTTGGGTAAATACCCAGTGATGGGATTGCTGGATCAAATGGTATTTCTGGTTCTAGATCCTTGAGGAATCACCACACTGTCTTCCACAATGGTTGAACTAATTTACACTCCTATCAACAGTGTAAAAACCTTCCTATTTCTCCACATCCTCTCCAGCATCTGTTGTTTCCTGACTTTTTATTGATCGCCATTCTAACTGGCATGAGATGGTATCTCATTATGATTTTGATTTGCATTTTTCTAATGATCAGTGATGATGAGCTTTTTTTTATATGTTTGCTGGCCACATGGATGTCTTGTTTTGAAGTGTCTGCTCATATCCTTTGCCCACTTTTTGATGGGGTTGTTTGATTTCTCTGGTAAATTTGTTTAAGTTCCTTGTAGATTCTGGATATTAGATCTTTGTCAAATGGATTGACTGCAAATTTTTTCTCCCAATCTGTAGGTTGCATGTTCACTCTGATGTTCACTTTTGCTGTCCAGAAACTCTTTAGTTTAATTAGATCCCATTGTCAGTTTTGGCTTTTGTTACCACTGCTTTTGGTGTTTTAGTCATGAAGTCTTTGCCCATGTCTACGTCCTGAATGGTATTGCCTGGGCTCTCTTCTAGGGTTTTATGGTTTTAGGATTTACATTTAAGTCTTCAATCCATCTTGAGTTAATTTTTGTATAAGGTGTAAGGAAGGGGCCCAGTTCAGTTGTCCATGTATGGCTAGCCTGGTTTTCCAGTACTGTTTATTAAATAGGGAATCTTTTCTTCATGCTTTTGTTAGGTTTGTAGATGTTCAGATGGTTGTAGATGTCTGGTGGCATTTCTGAGGTCTCTGTTCTGTTCCATTGGTCTATATATCTGTTTTGGTACCAGTACCATGCTGTTTTGGTTACTGTTACCTTGTAGTATAGTTTGAAGTTAGGTAGTGTGATGCCTCCAGCTTTGTTCTTTTTGCTTAGGATTGTCTTGGCTATATGGACTCTTTTCTGGGTTCCATATAACATTTAAAGTAGTTGTTTTTTTTTGAATTCTGTGAAGAGAGTCAATAATACATTGATGGGAATAAGACTGAATCTATAAATTACTTTGGGCAGTATGGCCATTTTCACAAAATTGATTCTTCCTATCCATGGGCATGGAATGTTCTTCTATTGGTTTGTGTCCTCTCTTATTTCCTTGAGCAGTGATTTGTAGTTCACCTTGAAGAGGTCCTTCACATCCCTTGTAGGTTGTATTCCTAGGTATTTTATTATCTTTGTAGCAATTGTGAGTGGGAGTTTGCTCATGATTTGGCTCTCTACTTGTCTATTGTTGGTGTATAGGAATGATTGTGATTTCTGCACATTGATTTTGTATCCTGAGACTTTGCTGAAGTTATTTGTCAACTGTAGGGATTTTTGGGCTGAGATGATGGAGTTTTCTAAATATACAATTATGTCACCTGCAAGGAGAGACAATTTGACTTTTTCTCTTCCTATTTGAATACCCTTTATTTTTTCTCTTGCCTGATTGCTCTGGCCAGAACTTCCAACACTATGTTGAATAGGAGTGGTAAGAGAGGGGATTTTTGTCTTCTGTCGGTTTTTCATAGGGAATGCTTCCAGCTTTTTTCCATTCGGTATGATATTGGCTATGGGTTTGTCATAAATAGCTCTTAGTATTTTGTGATATGTTCTATCAATACCTAGTTTATTGAGAGTTTCTAACATGAAGCCGTGTTAAATTTTATCAAATGTCCTTTCTGCATCTACTGAGATAATCATGTGGTTTCTTTTATTGTCATTGGTTCTGATGGATTACCTTTAGTGTTTTGCCTATGTTGAACCAGCCTTGCATCCCAGGGATGGAGTGGCCATGATTGTGGGGAATAAGCTTTTTGATGTGGTGTGGATTCAGTTTGGCAGTATTTTACTGAGGATTTTCACACAGATACTCCTCTTTTTCTATTGTTTCAGAAGGAATGGTACCAGCTCCCTTTGTACCTCTGGTAAAATTTGGCTGTGAATCGGTCTGGCCCTGGGCTTTTTTTTGGTTGGCAGGCTATTAATTACTGCCTCAATTTCAGAACTTGTTTTTAGTCTCTGCAGGGATTTGACTTCAGGGATTTGGTTTAGTCTTGGCAGGGTGTATGTGTCCAGGAATTTATCCATTTCTCCTAGATTTTTTAGTTTATTTGCAGAGAGGTGTTTATGGCATTCTCTGATGGTAGTTTGTATTTCTGCAAGATTAGTAATGATATCCCCTTTATCATTTTTTATTGTGTCTGTTTCATTCTTCTCTTTTTTCTTTTATATTAGTCTGGCTAGCAGTCTATCTATTTTGTTGATCTTTTCAAAAAACCAGCTCCTGGAAACATTGATTATCTTCAAGGATGTTTTGTGTCTCTACCTCCTTCAGTTCTGCTCTGATCTTAGTTATTTTTTGTCTCCTGCTAGCTTTTGAATTTGTTTACTCTTGCTTCTCTAGTTCTTATAATTTTGAGATCAGAGTGTCAATTTTAGATATTTCTGCTTTCTGATATGGGCATTTAGTGTCATAAATTTTCCTCTAAGTCTCCAACTTCCAGCACGAGCGACACAGAAGACCGGTGATTTCTGCATTTTCAACTGAGGTACTGGGGTCATCTCACTAGGGAGTGCTGGACAATCGGTGCTGGTCAGCTGCTGCAGCCCGACCAGCGAGAGCTGAAGCAGGGTGAGGAATCGCCTCACCTGGGAAGCGCAAGGGGGAAGGGAATCCCTTTTCCTAGCCAGGGGAACTGAGACACACAACACCTGGAAAATCGGGTAACTCCCACCCCAATACTGCGCTGTAAGCAAATGGGCACACCAGGAGAATATACCCCACACCTGGCCGGGAGGGTCCCACGCCCACGGAGCCTCCCTCCTTGCTAACACAGCAGTCTGCGGCAATCTAACCACAAGCCAGCAGCGAGGCTGGGGGAGGGGCGCCCGCCATTGCAGAGGCTTAAGTAGGTAAACAAAGCCGCTGGGAAGCTCGAACTGGGTGGAGCTCACAGCAGCTCAAGGAAACCTGCCTGTCTCTGTAGACTCCACCTCTGGGGACAGGGCACAGCTAAAAAATAACAGGGGAAGCAGCAGAGGCCTGTGCAGACGCGAATGACTCTGTCTGACAGCTTTGAAGAGAGCAGTGGATCTCTCAACATGGAGGTTGAGATCTGAGAAGGGACAGACTGCCTGCTCAAGTGGGTTCCTGACCCCTGAGTAGCCTAACTGGGAGACATCCTCCACTAGGGGCAGTCTGACACCCCACACCTCATAGGGTGGAGTACATCCCTGAGAGGAAGCTTCCAAAGTAAGAATCAGACAAGTACACTCGCTGTTAAGCAATATTCTATCTTCTGCAACCTCTGCTGCTGATACCCAGGCAAACAGGGTCTGGAGCGGACCTCAAGCAATCTCCAACAGACCTACAGCTGAAGGTCCTGACTATTAGAAGGAAAACTATCAAACCGGAAGAACACCTATACCAAAACCCCATCAGTACGTCACCATCATCAAAGACCAGAAGCAGATAAAACCACAAAGATGGGGAAAAAGCAGGGCAGAAAAGCTGGAAATACAAAAAATAAGAGCGCATCTCCCCCTGGAAAGGAGCGCAGCTCATCGCCAGCAACGGATAAAAGCTGGTCAGAGAATGACTTTGATGAAATGAGAGAAGAAGGCTTCAGTCCATCAAACTTCTCAGAGCTAAAGGAGGAATTACGTACCCAACGCAAAGAAACTAAAAATCTTGAAATAAGAGTGGAAGAACTGACAGCTAGACTAATTAATGCAGAGAAGGTCATAAACGAAATGACAGAGATGAAAATCATGACACGAGAAATATGTGACAAATGCACAAGCTTCAGTAACCGACCCGATAAACTGGAAGAAAGAGTACCAGCGATGGAGGATCAAATGAATGAAATGAAGTGAGAAGAGAAACCAAAAGAAAAAGAAGAAAAAGAAATGAACAAAGCCTGCAAGAAGTATGGGATTATGTAAAAAGACCTAATCTACATCTGATTGGGGTGCCTGAAAGTGAGGGGGAGAATGGAAACAAGTTGGAAAACACTCTTCAGGATATCATCCAGGAGAACTTCCCCAACCTAGTAGGGCAGGCCAACATTCAAATTCAGGAAATACAGAGAACACCACAAAGATACTCCTCCAGAAGAGCAACTCCAAGACACATAATTGTCAGATACACCAAAGTTGAAATGAAGGAAAAAATCTTAAGGGCAGCCAGAGAGAAAGGTAAGGTTACCCACAAAGGGAAGATCATCAGACTAACAGCAGATCTCTCAGCAGAAACTCTACAAGCCAGAAGAGAGTGGGGAACAATATTCAACATTCTTAAAGAAAAGAATTTTAAACCCAGAATTTCATATCCAGCCAAACTAAGGTTCATAAGTGAAGGAGAAATAAAATCCTTTACAGATAAGCAAATGCTTAGAGATTTTGTCACCACCAGGTCTGCCTTACAAGAGACCCTGAAGGAAGCCCTAAACATGGAAAGGAACAACCGGTACCAGCCATTGCAAAAACATGCCAAAATGTAAAGACCATCGAGCCTAGGAAGAAACTGCATCAACTAATGAGCAAAATAACCAGTTAATAT
>NW_022299057.1:0-1242 GCF_002776525.5 Piliocolobus tephrosceles
GCCCAGGCTGGTCTCGAACCTCTGGACTCAAGCTATCCTCCCACCTCGGTTTCCCCAAGTGCTGGCATTACAGGCATAAGCCACCAAGTACTGCCTGTCTGTTCATTTTTTAAGAATTCTAAACTATTATATATTCTGAAAATACAAATATCAGTCCTCAGTTTTCCCTTCTAGGAACTGGTAGCAATCCATAAGTAATTTTGGTAGCATATTAGAATTTCTGTGTCCCACACTGGGCTAGTTTTACTCAGTTTTAATGGGATGTCTTCTGGCCTTCAAGTCCTTGACTGTAGCCTTCTTACATTTTTACCTATACATTTCTTCAAAAATTCTCTGTGAGTTTTGAGTCTTTTCCTTTTCTCTACTCCATATCCATACATCCTTATCTACAGATCTATATGTTTTCCTTTGTGTTATGAAATTAAGATCACATAATATATCCCACTTCAAAACTACCTTTTATTTAAATGTACACCATGGAAGTTCCTCCAAGTCAATAGTCGTAACGTTCTTTTTTTTTTTTTTCCCTGAGTTTAGGAGCCGAGGTTTAACAGGCAGAAGAAAGAAGGAGAACAGCTTTCTCTAATAAGAGAGAGGAGCTTCTGAGAGGAAAAGCAATTCGTTGTAACATTCTTTTAATGACTGCATAATATTCCACAGTATGGAACTATCTGAAGTCATCAATTACCCTATTAATGGGCATTTCATTTGCTTCCAGCATTGTGACACTACAGACAGTACTACAATGAATGCCCTAGTACTACATGCTCACGTTTAATTTTTTTTTCTATGGGACACAGGTCTAGGAGTAGGATTACTGGGTTCTTTTAATTGTATTAAAAGATAAGGCCGGGGGCAATGGCTCACGCCTGTAATCCCAACACTTTGGGAGGCCGAGGCGGGCAGATCACGAGGTCAGGAGTTCCAGACCAGCCTGGCCAACATGGTGAAACCCTGTCTCTGCAAAAATACAAAAACTAGCCGGGTGTGGTGGTGAGGGCCTGTAATCCCAGCTACTCGGGAGTCTGAGGCAGAAAAATCGCTTGAACCCGGGAGGCAGAGGTTCCACTGAGCCGAGATCGCACAACTGCACTCCAGCCAGGGCGACAGATTGAGACTCCCTCTCCAAAAAGAATAAATAAAAATAAAGATAAATAAATAAAAGACCACTTTTCAAAAAAGGGCAGAAATTCAAATTTCCATGCATTGCTAACTTGAAAAGATGAAAATTACTATAAACAT
>NW_022299058.1:0-1024 GCF_002776525.5 Piliocolobus tephrosceles
GACCACATGGAGTTAAACTAGGAATCAATAATAGCAAGATAACTGAAAAATTTTGACACCCATAGAAATTAAACAATACACTTCTAAATAAAATATGAGTCGAAGAAATCTCAATAAAAATAATAAAACACTTTTGACTAAATAAAAACGGAAACACAATTTATCAAAATTATCCTGATTTCATTACTCCACATTGTATACATGTATCAAAATATCACACACACCCCCAAAATATGTGCAACTATTGTAAATCAATACAAATATAGGAATCAGCAAAAGCAGTGCTTAGAGGGAATGTATAGCATTGAATTCATATATTAGAAGAAAAAGAAGTATCTAAAATCAGTCATTTAAGCTTCTCCCTTAGGAAACTAGGAAAAGTAAAGTGGATTAAATCCAACGTGTAACATAGAGAAGCAATAACTATTAGAACAGTAACCAATAAAATTGAAAATAGGAAATCCACAGAAGCGAAAACCCATAAAATCACAAACTTGTTCTTTTAGAAGATTGAAAAAATGAAAAAATAATATGATAAGTTTTTGGCCAGGCTAAGTAAAATGGAGAAAAAACAAAAATTACTAATGTCAGAAATGAAAGAAGGAACATCACTAAAGATCTTATGGACATTTAAAGGATAAAAAAGAATAATATGAACAACTTTAGGTTCATACTCTTCTTTTTTTTTTTTTTTTTAAGATGGTGGCTCACTCTGTTGCCCAGGCTAGAGTGCAGTGATGTGATTTCGGCTCACTGCAGTCTCTGTCTCCCAGGTTCAAGCGATTTTCTCACCTCAGTCTCCTGAGTAACTGGGATTACAGGCATGTGCTACCACGCTTGGCTAATTATTTTGTATATTTTAGAGATCGGGTTTCACCATGCTGGCCAGGCTGTTCTTGAACTCCCGACCTCAAGCAGTCCACCTGCCTCGTTCTCCCAAAGTGCTGGGATTACAGGGGTGAGCCACCATGCCCATAGGCCCACATCTTTGATAACCTAGATGAAACGAGTCAGTTCCTTGGGG
>NW_022299059.1:0-17099 GCF_002776525.5 Piliocolobus tephrosceles
TTAGGGACCCACTTGAGCAGGCAGACTGCCCCTTCTCAGATCTCAACGTCCCTGTTGGGAGATCCACTGCTGTCTTCAAAGGTGTCAGACAGAGTCATTCGCGTTTGCACAGGCTTCTGCTCCTTTAGCTGAGCCCTGTCCCCAGAGGCACAGTCTACAGAGACAGGCAGGTTTCCTTGAGCTGCTGTGAACTCCACCCAGTTCGAGCTTCCCAGTGGCTTTATTTACCTACTTAAGCCTCAGTGATGGCGGGCGCCCCTCCCCCAGCCTCGCTGCTGCCTTGCGGTTAGATTGCCGCAGACTGCTGTGTTAGCAAGGAGGGAGGCTCCATGGGTGTGGGACCCTCCCGGCCAGGTGTGGGATATATTCTCCGGTTTTCCCGTGTTATAGTGCAGTATTGGGGTGGGAGTTACCCGATTTTCCAGGTGTTCTGTGTCTCAGTTCCCCTGGCTAGGAAAAGGGACTCCCTTCCCCCTCACACTTCCCAGGTGAGGCGATGCCTCGCCCTGCTTCAACTCTCGCTGGTCAGGCTGCAGCAGCTGACCCGCAAGGATTGTCCGGCACTCCCTAGTGAGATGACCCCAGTACCTCAGTTGAAAATTGAGAAATCACTGGTCTTCTGTGTCGCTCGCGCTGGGAGATGGAGACTGGAGCTGTTCCTATTCGGCCATCTTGCTCCGCCCCGAATGTTTCTTTACATTATGCAGCTTGGAAACTCCTGCGAGGATGGATCCACGAAGGGATACTTGGGATCACATTTTGCCTTACAATCAAATAGGAAATACAGTCAGCTAAAAACTGGAGAGAAGCTTTCGAGAAACTGCTTGGTGATGTGTGCACTCCACTCAGGGAAATATAATGTTCTTCTCATAAGGCACAGTTTGAACACTGTTACTGTAAAACCAAAAGAGCAACATTCGGAGCACATTGAAGACTATGGGAAAAAATGAAATGTCGTCCAAAAAAAAAACAAAGAAGCACTCGAAGAAAATGCTCTCTGATGTGCCCATTGTTGTCACAGGGTTAAAACTTACTGTACATTTCCCAGGTTGAATGTTGTCCTCTGAGGTTTCTGCGAAGGGATAGTAAGTGGCAACCGGAGGCCTGTGTCGAGCAAGGAAATGTCTCCCTTCGAAAATTGGATTGAAGCATTCTGCACAACTCTTTTGTGATGTTTGTGTTCATCTCAAAGAGTTAAATCATTCTTTGGATTGAGCAGTTTGAAATCACTGTTTCTGTGGAATCTGGGAAAGGACATTTGCAGACGCTCTTTAGAATATCCGGAAAAAGACACAACCTCAGAGAGAAACCAGAAGGAAGCCTTCTGTGAAACTGCTCTGTGTCACGAGAATTCCATTCACACCGTTAATCTCCTCTTTTCACTGGGCAGTATCATAATAGTGTTTTTGTTTAGATTGCGCAGGGATATTCAGGTGCGATTTGAGGGTTACGGTGAGAAAGGAAACGTCTTCACATGGAATCTGGAGTGAAGCTTTCTGAGGAGCTGCTTTGTGACTTGTGCATGCCACTCACAGAAATACACCTTACTTCTCCTAAACACTCCGTAATCCTTTTCAGTGAAAAAGATACCAAGAGACATTCTGGAGTATAGGGACCTCTATGGTGAAAAAGGAAATATCCTCAGACATAACTGGATTGAATATTTCTGTGAAACCGCTTCATGTTAGACACATCTATTCATTTCGCATAGTTCAAACGTTTCTTACATTACGCAGTTTGGAAACTCCATCATGCACGAATCCACAAATGGACATTCAGGCCTACGGTGAAGGAGGAGATATCTTCATATAAAAACTGTATAGAAGTTTCTGAAAAATCTACTTGTGATGTATGCATTCCGCTCAGGGAGTTATACCTCTTTTCTCACAAATCAGTGTTTAAACCCATTTCCTGTGTAACCGAAAAGGTGATATTTTGGAGAGCATTGAGGACTATGGCAAATAGTGAAATATACTGCATTAATATCCAGAAAGAACCCTTCCAAGGATCTGCTCTCTCATATGTGCATTTAGTTCAGAGAATTTATGATTACTCTATGTTGCCCAATTTCGAAATTCTGTCTTTGAAGAATCTGCGAAGGGATATTTAGTGACGCTCGGAGGCTTGCGGTGAACAAGGAAACAACTTCCGATGAAACATGCAGAGTAACATTCTGAGCAACTGTTTTGCGATGTCTGTATTCATCTTGCAGATTTAAACCGTTCTTTGGATTGAGCAGATTGAAATCACTGTTTTTGTGGAATCTGAGGAAGAACATTTGGGAACGATTTTTAGAAAATGGAGAAAGAAATTTCCTCAGGTAAAATCCAGAAGGAAGCTTTCTGTGAAACTACTCTATGTCGTCTTAATTCCTCTCACTCAGTTAAGTCTCCCGTTACGTTGAGTACTTTTATAACCCTGTGTATGATTATCGTGTGATGGGACATTCGGGAGCACTGTGAGGCTTACTGTGAAATATCAAACATATTCAGACCGAAACTGGAGAGAAGCTTTCCGAGGAACTGGTTTGTGATGTCAGCATTCCACTCACAGTGTTATACCTCTCTTCTCATACAGAGTTGGGGCAACCCTTTTGGTGAAACAGGTACCAGGTGATATTGGGGAGCATGTTCATCCCGATGATGAAAAGGGAAATAGTCTCACACAAAACCTGGAAAGAAGCTTTCAAGGAAACTACTCTGTGATATGTGTAATCATCTCACAGAGATAAAGGTTTCCTTACATTACACAGCAGGAAATCACTGCTTTTCTGGAATCTGAGGAAGGACATTTCGGAATGATTTTAGAACATGGAGAAAGAAATATCCTCAGATAAAATCCAAAAGGAAGCTTTCCGTGAAACCACTCTGTGTCGTCTTAATTCCTCTTGCTTAGTTAAGCGTCTCCTTATGTTGAGTAATTTTATAACCCTGTGTTTGTTTAGCATCTGATGGGACATTCAGGAGCACTTTGATGCTCATGGTGAAAAAGAAAATATGATCAGACCGAAAATTTAGGGAAGCATTCTGTGGAACTGGTCTGTGACGTGTGAATTCCACTCACAGTGTTATACCTGTCTTCTCATACAGAGGCGGGGAAACCCTTTTGGAGAAACATTTTCCACGTGATATTCGGGAACATGTTGATGCCGATGATGAAAAGGGAAACAGCCCCAGACAAAACCTGGAAAGAAGCTTTCTAGGAAACTGCTCTGTGACATGTGTACTCATCTCACATAGACAAAGATTTCCTTATATTACACAGCTTGAAAACTGTCATGGATGATCCACAAAGGGACTTTCGGTGGCACACTCAGGACTGTGGTGAAAAAGGAAACATCTGAAGATAAAAACTGTAAAGAATCTTTCTGTGAATCTGTTTTATCTATGTTTATTCTTCTCACATGGATGAATCTTCCTTTACATTATGCAGCTTGAAAACTCCCTCATGGATGGATCCAAGAAGGGATATTTGGGAATACATTCGGGCCTATGGTCAAATAGAAAATATAGACAGTAAAAACTGGAGAGAAGCGTTCTGAAAAACTGCTTGGGGATATGTGCATTCCACTCAGGGAGTTTTAATGTTCTTCTCATAAGGCACAGATTGATCACTCTTCCTGTAAAACCAAAAGAGTGATATTCGGAGCACATTGAAGACTATGACAAAGAGTGAAATGTTGTCCAATAAAAAACACATAGAAGCACTCGAGGAAACTGCTCTCTGACATGCCCATTCTTGTCACAGGGATAAAGCTTACTGTACATTTCCCAATTTGAAAGTCGGCCTCTGAGGTTTCAGCGAAGGGATAGTAAGGGGCTACCGGAGTCCTGTGTCAAGCAAGGAAATGACTCCCATCGAAAACTGGAGAAAAGCTTTCTGTGCAACTCTTTTTTGATGTTTGTATTCATCACAAAGTGTTAAATCATTCTTTGGATTGAGCAGTTTGAAATCACTGTCTCTGTGAAACATTCGGGAGTATAGGGACGGCTATGGTGAAAAAGTAAATACCCTCAGACACTCTGGAAACAAGATTTCTGTGAAACTGCTTAGTGTTAGATATATCTATTCATCTCACATAGTTCAAACCTTTCTTATATTATGCATTTTGGAATCTCCGTCATGCACGAATCCGCGACGTGTATTCGGGAGGACTTTCAGGCCTATGGTGAAAGAGGAGACATCTTCAGATAAAAACTGGATAGAAGCTTTCTGATAAACTACTTGATGTGTGCATTTCGCTCAGGGAGTTATACCTCTTTTCTCACAAGGCAGTGTTTAAACAGTGTTCCTGTGTAACTGAAAATGTGATATTTCGGGGCGCACTGAGGACTATGCCAAATAGCGAAATATACTGCAATAAAATTGAGAAAGAAGCATTCCAAGAATATGCTCTTTGATATGTGCAATCACTTCACTGAATGTATGCTTACTCTATGTTGCCCAGTTTCGAAATTCTGTCTTTGAAGAATCTGGGAAGGCATATTTAGTGACGCTCGGAGGCTTGTGGTGAGCAAGGAAACATCTTCCTATGAAACCTGCAGAGTAAATTTCTGAGCAACTGCTTTGCAATATGTGCATTCATCTCGTAGATTTAAACCGTTCTTTGGATTGAGCAGATTGAAATCACTGTTTTTGTGGAATCTCAGTAAGGGCATTTGGGAACAATGCTTAGAACATGGAGAAAGAAATATCTCCAGGTAAAATCCAGAAGAAATCTTTCTGTGAAGCTACTCCATGTCGTCTTAATTCCTCTCACTTAGTTATGCCTCCGCTTACATTGAGTATTTTTATAACCCTGTGTATGTTTAGCATGTGACGGGACATTCAGGAGCACGTTGAGGCTTACGGTGAAAAAGGAAATATGTTCAGACCGAAACTGGAGAGAAGCTTTCCGAGGAACTGCTTTGTGACGTGTGCATTCCACTCACAGTTGGTGTACCTCTATTCTCATACAGCGTCAAGGAATCCCTTTTGGAGAATCAGGTACCAACTGATAATCAGGATCATGTTGATGCTGACGATGAAAAGAGAAATAGCTTCAGACAAAACCTGAAAAGAAGCTTTCTAGGAAACTACTCTTTGATATGTGCAATCATCTCACAGAGATAAAGGTTTCCTTAAATTACACAGCTTTAAAAGTGTCAAGGACGGATCCACGAAGGGACTTTTGGGAGCACAGTCAGGACTATGGTGAAAGAGGAAATATCTTCAGATAAAAACTGGAAAGAAGCTGTCTGTGAATCTGCTTATTTCTATGTTTATTCTTCTCACATGGATGAAGCTTCCCTTACATTACACAGCTTGGAAACTTTCTCGTGGATGGATCCACAAAGGGATATGTGGGATCACATTCAGGCCCATGGTCAAATATAAATATAGTCAGATAAAAAATAGAGAGAAGCTTTCTGAGAAACTGCTTGCTTATGTGTGCATTCCACTCAGGGGGTTTTAATGTTCTTCTCCAAAGGCACAGTTTGAACACTGTTCCTGAAAAACCAAAAGAGTGATATTCGGAACACATTGAAGACAATTGCAAAGAGTGAAATGTCATCCAATAAAAACCATGAAGAACCACACGAAGAAACTGTTATCTGATGTGCCCATTCTTTTCACAGGGTTAAAGCTTACTCTACGTTTCCCAGTTTGAAAGTCGGCCTCTGAGGGTTCTGCGAAGGGATAGTAAGTGGCAACAGAAGGCCTGTGTCAAGCAAGGAAATGTTTCCCATCTAAAATTGGAGAGAAGCTTTCTGCGCAACACTTTTGTGATGTTTGTGTTCATCTGATAGAGGTAAATTATTCTTTGGAATAAGCAGTTTGAAATCACTGTTTCTGTGGAATCTGAGAAAGGACATTTGGAGATGCTCTTTAGAATACCCTGAAAAAGAAAAAAAACCTCAGATAGAAACCAGAAGGCAGTTTTCTGTGAACCTGCTCTGTGTCACGTGAATTCTGCTCACAAAGTTAAGCTTCTCTTTTCAAGTGAGCAGTATTATTACACTTGAGCACATTCAAGACTATGGTGAAAAAGAAAATATCTTCAGATAAAAACTGGAAAGAAGTTTCTGAGTCGGCTTTATTCTATGTTTATTCTTCTCACATAGATGAAGCATTCTTTACATTATGCAGCTGTGAAATTCCCTCGTGGATGGATCCACGAAGGGATAATGGGGATCACATTCGGGCCTATGGTCAAGTAGGAAATATAGCCAGATAAAAACTGGAGAGAAGGTTTCTGAGAAACTGCTTGGTGATATGTGCATTCCACTCAGGGAGTTTTAGTGTTCTTCTCATAAGGCACAGTTTCAACACTGTTCCTGCAAAACCAAAAGAGTGAAATTCGGAGTATATTGTAGACTGTGGTAAAAAGTGAAATGTCTTCCAATACAAAACCAAATGAAGCACTCGAAGAAATTGCTTTCTGACCTGCCCATTCTTTTCACAGGGTTAAAGCTTACTCGACATTTCCCAGTTCGAAATTCGACCTCTGAGGGTTCTGGGAAGGGATAGTAAGTGGTAACCAGAGGCCTGTGTTGAGCAAGGAAATGTCTCCCATCGAAAATTGGAGAGAAGCTTTCTGCGCAACGATTTTCTGATGTTTGTATTCATCTCAAAGAGTTAAATCATTCTTTGGATTGAGCAGTTTGAAATCACTGTTTCTGTAGAATCTGAGAAATGACAATTGGAGACGCTCTTTAGAATCCTGAAAAAGAAATATCTTCAGGGAGAAACCAGAAGGCAGCTTTGTGTGAACCTGCTCTGTGTCACGTGAATTCTGCTCACGTAGTTAAGCTTCTCTTTCACTTAGCAGAATCATAACACTGTTTTAGTTTAGATTGCGAAGGGATATTCAGGAGCGATTTGAGGGTTACAGTGAGAAAGGAAATGTCTTCAGATAGAGACTGGAGAGAAGCTTTCTGAGGAGCTGCTTTGTGACGTTTTCATTCCACTGAGATAAATATACCTTTCTTCTCCTGGAGGATTCCAGAAACCGTTTTGTAGGAAAAGCTTCCAAGAGACATTCGAGAGTAAAGGGACGTCTATGGAGAAAAAGGAATTATGCTCAGACAAATCTGGAAAGAAGATTACTGTGAAACTGCAACGTGTTAGAAATATCTATTCATCTCGCAGAGTTCAAACTTTTCTTATATTACACAGTTTGAAATCTCCCTCATGCACGAATCTGCAAAGGGACATTCTGGAGGACATTCAGGCCTATGGTGAAGGAGGAGACATCTTCAGATAAAAACCGGGTAGAAGCTTTCTAAGAAACTACTTGTGATGTATGCATTCCGCTCAGGGAGTTATACCTCTTTCCTCACAAGGCAGTGTTTAAACACTGTTCCTGTGTAACTGAAGAAGTGATATTTCAGAGCTCACTGAAGTCTATGCCAAATAGTGAAATATACTGCAATAAAATCGAGAAAGAAGCGTTCCAGGAATCTGGTCTCTGATATGTGCATTCACTTCACCGAATTTATGCTTACTCTATGTTACCCAGTTTCGAATTTCTGTCTTTGAAGAATCTGTGAACGGATATTTAGTGATGCCCCGAGACTTCTGGTGAGCAAGGAAACATCTTCCAATGAAACGTGCAGAGTAACTCTCTGAGCAACTGCTTTGTGATGTGTGTATTTGTCTCCTAGATTTAATCCGTTCCTTGGATTGATCAGATGAAAATCACTGTTTTTTTGGAATCTGAGCAAGGACATTTGGGAACGATCCTCAGAACATGGAGAAAGAAATATCCTCAGGTAAAATCCAGAAGGAAGCTTTCTGTGAAAGTACTCTCTGTCGTCCTAATTCCTCTCGGTCAGTTAAGCCTCTCCTTATGTTGAGTAGTTTTATAACCCTGTGTATGTTTAGAGTGTGATGAAACATTTGGGAGCACTATGAGGCTTACGGTGAAAAAGGAAATACATTCTGACCGAAACTGGAGAGAAGCTTTCTGAGGAACTGCTTTGTGACGTGTGCATTCCTCTCACAGTGTTATACCTCTCTTCTCATACAGTTTCGGGGTACCCCTTTTGGAGAAACAGGTACCAAGTGATGTTCGGGAGCATGCTGATGCCGATGATGAAAAGGGAAATAGGCCGGGCGCAGTGGCTCAAGCCTGTAATCCCAGCACTTTGGGAGGCCGAGACAGGTGGATCACGAGGTCAGAAGATCGAGACCATCCTGGCTAACATGGTGAAACCCCATCTCTACTAAAAATACGAAAAACTAGCCGGGAGAAGTTGCGGGCGCCTGTAGTCCCAGCTACTCGGGAGGCTGAGGCAGGAGAATGGAGTAAACCAGGGAGGCGGAGCTTGCAGTGAGCTGAGATCCGGCCACTGCACTCCAGTCCAGGCAACAGAGTGAGACTCTGTCTCAAAAAAAAAAAAAAAGAAAGAAAAGAAAAGGGAAATAGCCTCAAACAAAACCTGGAAAGAATTTTTCTAGGAAACTACTTTGTGATATGTGTAATCATCTCACAGAGATAAAGGTTTCCTTACATTACACAGCTTGAAAACTGTGATGGACGTATCCACGAAGAGACTCTCATTAGCATGTTCAGGACTATGGTGAAAAAGGAAATATCCTCAGATAAAAACTGGAAAGAATCGTTCTGTGAATCGGCTTTTTTCTATGGTTATTCTTCTCACATAGATGAAACTTTCTTTACATTATGCAGCTTGGAAACTCCCTCGTGGATGGATCCGTGAAGGGATGCTTGGGATCACATTCGGGCCTATGGTCAAATAGGAAATATATTCAGATAAATACTGGAGAGAGGCTTTCTGAGAAACTGCTTGGTGATCTGTGCATTCCACTCAGGGTGTTTTAATGTTCTTCTCATAAGGCACAGTTTGAACACTGTTCCTGTTAAACCAAAAGAGTGGTATTCGGCGTACATTGAAGTTTATAGCAAAAAGTGAAATGTCGGCCAATAAAAAACAGAAAGAAGCACTCAAAGAAACGGCTCTCTGTCATGTCCATTCTTTACACAGGGTTAAATCTTACTCTACATTTCCCAGTTTGAAAGTTGACCTCTGAGGTTTCTGCAAAGGTATAGTAAGTCACAACCGGAGGCCTGTGTCGAGCAAGAACATGACTCCCATCGAAAATTGAGGAGATAATTTCTGCGCAACCCTTTTGTGACGTTTGTATTCATTTCAAAGAGTTAAATCCTTCTTTGGATTGAGCAGTTTGAAGTCACTCTTTCTGTGAAATCTGAGTATGGACATTTGGAGACGCTTTTTAGAATATCCTGAAAAACAAATAACCTCAGAGAAAAACAGGAAGGAAGCTTTCTCTGAACCTGCTCTGTGTCACATGAATTTTGCTCACACAGTAGAGGTTCTCTATTTATTGAGCAGTACCATAAAACAGTTTTTGTTTAGACTGCGCAGGGATATTCAGGAGTGATTTGAGTGTTACATTGAGGAAGGAAACGTCTTCAGATAGAATCTGGAGCGAAGCTTGCAGAGGAGCTGCTTTGTGACTTGTGCATTCCACTCACAGAAATATACCTTTCTTCTCCTAAGCATTCCAGAATCCTTTTCCGTGAAAAAACTACCAAGAGACATTCTGGAGAATAGGGACCTCTATGGTGAAAAAGGAAATATCCTCAGACATAACTGGAATGCAGATTTCTGTGAAACTGCTTCGTGTTAGATATATCTATTCATCTCGCATAGTTCAAACCTTTCTTACATTACGCAGTTTGCAAACTCCGTCATGCACGAATCCATGAAGGGACATGTAGGAGCACATTCAGGACTATGGTGAAAGAGGAGATATCTTCAGATAGAAACTGGATAGAGGCTTTCTGAGAAACTACTTGTGTTGTATGCATTCCGTTCAGGGAGTTATACCTCTTTTCGCACACAGCAGTGTTGAAACACTGTTCCTGTGTAACTGAAAAAGTGATATTTCACAGCACACTGAGGACTATGGCAAATAGTGAAATACACTGAAATAAAATCGAGAAAGAAGCGTTCCAAGAATCTGCTTTCTGATATGTGCATTCACTTCACAGAATTTATGCTTACTCTATGTTGGCCATTTTCGAAATTCTGTCTCTGAACAATCTGTGAAGGGATATTTAGTGACGCCCGGAGGCTTGTGGTGAGCATGGAAACATCTTCCGATGAAAATTGCAGAGTAAGTTTCTGAGCCACTGCTTTGTGATGTGTGTATTCGTCTCATAGATTTAAACCGTTCTTTGGATTGAGCTGATTGAAATCACTGTTTTTGTGTAATCTGAGTAGGGACACTTGGGAATGATCCTTAGAACATGGAGAAAGAAATATCCAGAGGTAAATTCCAGAATTAAGTTTTCTGTGAACCTACTCTGTGTCGTCTTAATTCCTGTTGCTGAGTTAAGCCTCTCTAACGTTGAGTACTTTTATAACCCTGTGTATGTTCAGCGTGTGATGGGACATTCGGGAGCATTTTGAGTCTTACGTTGGAAAAGGAAATATGTTCACACCGAAACTGGAAGGAAGCTTTCCGAGGAACTGCTTTGTGACGTGTGCATTCCACTCACAGTGTTATACTTCTCTTCTCATACAGCGTCGGGGAAACCCTTTTGGAGAAAAAGGTACCAAGTGATATTCGGCAGCATGTTGATGCCGATGATGAAAAGGGAAATAGCCTCAGAAAAAACCTAGAAAGAAGCTTTCTAGGAAAATACTTTATGATACGTGTAATCGTCTCACAGAGAAACAGGTTTCATTACATTACACAGCTTGAAAACTGTCATGGACGGTTCCACAAAGGGACTTTCCGGAGCACATTCAGGACTGTGGTGAAAAATTAAACATCTGAAAATAAAAACTGGAAAGAATCTTCCTGTGAATCTGTTTTATCTATGTTTATTCTTCTCGCATAGATAAATCTTTCTTTACATTATGCAGCTTGGAAACTCCCTCGTGGATGGATCCACGAAGGTATATTTGGGATCACATTCGGGCCTATGGTCAAATAGAAAATACAGTCAGATAAAAACTGGAGAGAAGCTTTCTGAGAAACTCCTGGTTGAAGTGTGCATTCCACTCAGGAAGTTTTAATGTTCTTCTCATAAGGCACAGTTTGAACACTGTTCCTGTAAAACCAAAAGAGTGATATTCGGAGCACATTGAAGACTATGACAAAAAGTGAAATGTCGTCCAACAAAAAACACAAAGAAGCACTCGAAGAAAGTGCTCTCTGACATGCCCATTCTTTTCACAGGGATAAAGCTTACTGTACATATCGTAATTTGAAAGTCAGCCTCTGAGGTTTCAGTGAAGGGATAGTAAGGGGCCACTGGAGGCCTGTGTCAAGCAAGGAAAGGACTCCCATTGAAAATTGGAGAGAAGCTTTCTGCGCAACTCTTTTATGATGTTTGTATTCGTCTCAAAGAGTTAAATGATTCTTTGGATTGAGCAGTTTGAAATCACTGTTTCTGAGGAAACTGAGAAAGGACATTTGCAGACACTCCTTAGAATATCCTGAAAAAGAAGTAACCTCAGAGAGAAACCAGAAGGAAGCTTTCTGTGAACCTGTTATGTGTCACCTGAATTCCACTCTCACAGTTAAGCTTCACTTTTCATTGAGCAGTATAATAACACTGTTTTCGTTTAGACTACGAGGGGTATTCAGGAGTGATATGGGGGTTACAGTGAGAAAGGAAACGTCTTCAGACAGAAACAGGAGAGAAGTTTTCTGAGGAGCTACTTTGTGACGTGTGTATTCTGCTTACAGAAATACACCTTTCTTCTCCTAGAGGATTCCGGAATCCCTTTTGTAGATAAAGCTACCAAGAGACATTCGGGAGTACAGGTACGTCTATGGTGAAAAAGGAAATATCCTCAGACATAACTGGAGAGAAGATTTCTGTGAAACTGCTTCACGTTAGATATATCAATTCACATAGCAGAGTTCAAACCTTTCTTATATTACGCAGTTTTGAAACTCCAACATGTACGAATCCGTGAAGTGACATTTGGGAGCACATTCAGGACTATGGTTAAAGAGGAGATATCTTCACAAAAAAATTGGATAGAAGCTTTCTGAGAAAATACTTGCAATGTATGCATTCCCTCGGGGGTTATATGTCTTTTCTCACAAGGCAGTGTTTAAACACTGTTTCTGTGTAACCGAAAAAGTGATATTTCAGAGCATATTGTGGACTAGGACAAATACAAAAATATACTGAAATAAAATCGAGAAAGAAGCAATGCAAGAATCTGCTCTCTGATATCTGCATTCACTTCACAGAATTTATGCTTGCTCTATGTTGCCCAGTTTCGAAATTCGGTCTTTGAAGTATCTGTGAAGGGATATTTAGTGACGCCCGGAGGCTTGTGGTGAGCAAGAAAACATCTTCCAATGAAACCTGCAGAGTAACATTCTGAACAACTGCTTTGTGATGTGTGTGTTCCTCTCATGGATTTAAACCGTTCTTTGGATTGAGCAGATTGAAATAGCTGTTTTTGTACAATCTGAGGAAGGACAATTGGGAAGGATCCCTGAACATGGAGAAAGAAATATCGTCAGAAAAAGTCCAGAAGGAAGATTTCTGTGAAAATCTTCTGTCGTCTTAATTCCTCTCACTCAGTTAAGGGTCTCTTTTCATTGAGCAATTTTATGACTCTTTGTATGTTTAGCGTGTGATGGACATTCGGGAGCACTTTGAGGCTTACAGTGAAAACGGAGGTATGTTCAGAAGGAATCTGGAGAGAAGCTTTCCGAGTCACTGCTTTGTGACGTGTGCATTCCACTCTCAGTGTTATAACTCTCTTCTCATACAGTGTCGGTGAAACCCTTTTGGAGAAACAGGTACCAAGTGATATTCTGGAGCATGTGGATGCCGATGATGAAAAGGGAAATAGCCTCAGACAAAACCTGGTCAGAAGCTTTCTTTTAAACTACTCTGTGATATGTGTAATCATCTCACCGAGATAAAGGTTTCCTTACATTACACAGCTTGAAAACTGTCATTGACGGATCCACGAAGGGATTTTCCGGAGCTCACTCAGGACTATGGTGAAAAAGGAAATATCTTCAGAAAAAAAGTGGAAAGAAGCTTTCTGTGAATTGCTTTTTTCTATGTTTATTCTTCTCACATAGATGAAGCTTTCTTTACATTACGCAGCTTGGAAACTCCCTCGTGGATGGATCCACGAAGGGATATTTGGGATCACATAAGGGCCTATTTTCAAATAGTAAATATGGTCAGATAAAAACTGGAGAGAAGGTTTCTGAGAAACTGCTTGGTGATGTGTGCATTAAACTCGGGTAGTTTTAATGTTCTTCGAATAAGGCACAGTTTGAACACAGTTCCTCTAAAACCAAAAGAGTGATATTGGAAGCACACTGAAGACTATGGCAAAAAGTGAAATGTCGTCCAACAAAAAACAGAAAGAAGCACTCAAAGAAACTGCTCTCTGACATGCCCATTCTTTTCACAGGGTTAAAGATTACTCTATATTTCTCAGCTTGAACTTCAGCCTGTGAGGGTTCTGAGAAGGGATAGCAAGTGGCATCCGGAGACCTGTGTCGAGAAAGGAAATGCCTCCAATCAAAAATTGGAGAAATGCTTTCTACCCAACGCTTTTCTGATGTTTGTGTTCCTTTCAAAGTGCTAAATCATTCTTTGGATTGAGCAGTTTGAAATCACTGTTTCTGTTGAATCTCAGAAAGGACATTTGGAGACGCTCTGTAGAATACCCTGAAAAGAAATAACATCAGAGAGAAACCAGAAGGAAGTGTTCTGTGAACCTGCTCTGTGTCACGTGAATTCCGCTCACAGAGTTAAGCTCCTCTTTTCACTGAGCAGTATCATAGCACTGTATTTTTTTAAACTGCGAAGGGATATTCAGGAGATATTTGAGGGTTACAGTGAGAAATGAAACATCCTCAGATAGAAACTGGAGAGAAGCTTTCTGAGCAGCAGCTTTGTGACGTGTGCATTCCACTCACAGAAATGTACCTTACCTCTCCTAGAAGATCCCAGAATCCCTTTTGGAGAAAAAGCTACCAAGAGATATTCAAGAGTATAGAGAGTGCTATGGTGAAAAAGGAAATATCCTCAGACAAAAACTGAAAGACGATTTCTGTGAACCCGCTTCCTGTTAGATATATCTATTCATCTCGCATAGTTCAAACCTTTCTTACATTACGCAGTTTGGAAACTCGATCATGCACGAGTCTGCAAAGGGACATTGGGGAGCACATTCAGGTCTACGGTGACAGAGGAGATATCTTCAGATAAAAACTGGATAGAAGCTTTCTGAGAAACTATTAGTGATGTATGCATTCCGCTCAGGGAGTTCTACCTCTTTTCTCACAAGGCAGTGTTTAAACACTGGTCCTGTGTAACCAAAAATGTGATATTTCTGAGCGCAGTGAGGACTATGGCAAATAGTGAAATATACTGAAATAAAATCGAGAAAGAAGCGTTCCAAGAATCTGCTCTCTGATATGTTCATTCACGTCCAGAATTTATGCTTTCTCTATGTTGCCCAGTTTCGAAATTCTGTCTTTGAAGAATCTGTGAAGGGATATTTAGTGGCACCCGGAGTCTTGTGTTGAGCAAGGAAACATGTTCCAATGAAACCTGCAGAGTAACTTTCTGAGTAACTGCTTTGCGATGTGTGTATTTGTCTCATAGATTTAAACCGTTCTATGGATTGAGCAGATTGAAATTACTGTTTGTGGAATATGAGGAAGGGCATTTGGGAATGATCCTTAGAACATGGAGAAAGAAATATCCTCAGGTAAAATCCAAAAGGAAGCTTTCTGTGAAACTATTCTGTGTCATCTTAATTCCCCTCGTTTAGTGAAGCCTCTCCTTACGTTGAGTAGTTTTATAACCCTGTGTATGTTTAGCGTGTGATGGGACATTCGGGAGCACTTTGCGGCTTACGGTGAAAAAGGAAATGTGTTCAGACCGAAACTGGAGAGAAGCTATCTCAGGAACGACTTTGTGACGTGTGCATTCCGCTTGCAGAAATATACCTTTCATGTCCTAGAGGATTCCAGAATCCCTTTTGCAGGAAAAGCTACCAAGAGACATTCTGGAGTACAGGGACAGCTATGGTGAAAAACGAAATATCCTTAGACAAACCTGGAGAGGAGATTTCGTTGAAACTTCTTCATGTTAGATTATATCTATTCATCTCGCATATTTCAAAGTTTTCTTATATTACGCAGTTTGGAATCTCCGTCATGCATGAATCCGGGAAGGGACATTCGGGAGCACATTCAGGCCTATCGTGAAAGAGGAGACATCTTCAGATAAAAACTGGATAGAAGCTTTCTGAGAAACTACTTGTGATGTATGCATTCCGGTCAGGGAGTTCTACCTCGGAGTGCACTGAGGACTATGGCAAATAGTGAAATTTACTGCAATAAAATCGAGAAAGAAGCGTTTCAAGAATCTGTTCTCTGATATGTGCATTCACTTCACAGAATTTATGCTTCCTCTATATTGCCCAGTTTCGGAATTCTGTCTTTGAAGAGTCTGTGCAGGGATATTCAGTGATGCACGGAGGCTTGTGGTGAGCAAGGAAACATCTTCCGATGAAACCTGCAGAGTAACTTTCTGAGCAACTGCTTTGTGATGTGTGTACTCATCTCATAGGTTTAAACCATTGTTTGGATTGAGCAGATTGAGATTACTGTTTTTTTTTTTTTTTTTTTTGGAATCTGAGGAAGGACATTTGGGAAGGATCCTTAGAACATGGAGAAAGAAATATCCTCAAGTAAAATCCACAAGGAAGCTTTGTGTGAAACTACACTGTGTCATCTTGATTGCTCTCGCTCAGTTAATCATCTCTTCTCATTGATCAGTTTTCTAACGCTGTGTATGTTTAGTGTGTGATGGAATATTCGGGAGCACTTTGAGGCTTTCGGTGACAAAGGAAATATATTCAGATCCAAAATGGAGAGAAGCTTTCCGAGGACCTGTTTTGTGACTTGTGCATTTCACGCACACTGTTATTCCTCTGTTCCCATACGGCGTCACGGAAACCCTTTTTTAAAAACAGGTACCATGTGATATTCGGAAACATGTTGATGCCGATGGTGAAAGGGAAATAGAATCAAACAAAAACTGGGAAGAAGCTTTCTAGGAAACTACTCTGTGTTATGTGTAATGATCTCACATAGATAAAGTTCTGTTTACTTTACGTAGCTGGGAAACTATAATGGACTGATCCACGTAGGGACATTCGGGAGCCCAATCAGGACTATGATGAAAAAGAAATTATCTTCAAATAAAAAATGGAAAGAAGCACTCTGTGAATCTGCTTTTTGCTATGTTTATTCATCTCAGATAGATGAAGCTTTCTTTATATTACGCAGCTTGGAAACTCCCTCGTGGATGGATCCACGAAGGGATATTTGGGATCACATTCGGGCCAATGGTCAAATAGGAAATAGAGTCAGATAAAAACTAGAGAGAAGCTTTCTTAGAAACTGCTTGGTGATGTGTGCATTCCACTCAGGGAATTTTAATGTTCTTCTCACAAGGCACATTTTGAACAATGTTCCTGTAAAACCAAAGGAGTGATATTCGGAGCTCATTGAAGCCTATGGCAAAAAGTGAAATGTTGTCCAATATAAAACAGAAAGAAGCACTCTAAGAAACTGCTCTCTGACATGCCCATTCTTTTCACAGGGTTAAATCTTACTCTACGTTTCCCAGTTTGAAAGTCGGCCTCTGAGGGTTCTGCGAAGGGATAGTAAGTGGCAACCGGAGACCTGTGTCGAGCAAGGAAATTTCTCCCATTGAAAGGTGGAGAGAAGCTTTCTGAGCAACTTATTGTGATGTTTGTGTTCATCTCAAGGAGTTAAATCATTCTTTGGTTTGAGCAGTTTGAAATCACTGTTTCTGTGGAATCTGAGAAAGGACGTTTGGAGATGCTCTTTAGCATATCATGAAAAAGACATAACCTCAGAGAGAAACCAGAAGAAAACTTTCTTTGAACCTGCTCTGTGTCAGGTGAATTCCCCTCACACAGTGAAGCTTCTCATTTCTTTGAGCAGTATCATAACAGTGTTTTTGTTTAGACTGCGAAGTGATATTCAGGAGGGATTTGAGGGTTATGGTGAGAAAGGGAAAATCA
>NW_022299060.1:0-3032 GCF_002776525.5 Piliocolobus tephrosceles
ACAAACCTGCACGTTATGCACATGTACCCTAGAACTTAAAGTATAATAATAAAAAAAAATAAAAAAGAAAATGACAATACTACACAGACATAGAAAATTCTAAAATTTGTATAGAAGCAAAAAAGACCCTCAACAGCCAAAACAATCCTGAAAAAAAAAAAAGAACAAAGCTGGAGGCATCATACTACGTGACTTCCAAATATATTCTAATAGCATAGCAACCATGATGTTGGTATAAAAACAAACACATAGACGAATGGAATGGAACAGAGCACCCAGAAAAAAAAAATATGTATTTACACCTGATTTCTGACAAAGGATCCAGGAACATTTACTGGTAAAAGGACATCCTTTTTAAATAAATGGTGCTAGAAATATTGGACGAATGTATGCAGAATAATAAAACTAGATCACTATCTCATACCATATACAAAAATCAACTCAGAATAGATTAAAGCTAAAACATGAAACCTAAAACTATAGATTCCTAGAGGAAAACGTAGGGAAAATTCTTTAGGACATTGAACTTGGCAAAGATTTATGGTTAACACCTCCAAAACACTGGCAACAAAACCAAAAATAGACAAATGAAACTATATTAAATTAAAAAGCTTCTGCACAGCCAATGAAATGATCAACACAGTGAGAAGACAGCCTGTTGAATTATAGAAAATATTTACAAATTATCCATCCAACAAGGGACTAACGTCCAGAATATATGAGCAAAGCAACCAACAACAACAACAACAACAACAAAATTAATAATCCCATTAAAACGTGTTCAAGGGACATCAATAGAAATTTCTCAAAAGAAGACATGCACGGGGCCAGGCACGGTGGCTGACGCCTGTAATTCCAGCACTTTGGGAGGCCCAGGCAGGCAGAGCACAAGGTCAGGAGATCGAGACCATCCTGGCTTACATGGTGAAACCCCGTCTCTACTAAAATTACAAAAATTAGCTGGGAGTGGTGGCATGCGCCTGTAGTCTCAGCTTCTTGGGAGGCTGAGGCAGGAGAATCCCTTGAACCCAGGAGGCGGAGGTTGCAGTGATCCAAGATCGCACCACAGCACTCCAGCCTGGGTGACTGAGCGAGACTCTGTCTCAAAAAAGAAAAAAAAAAAAAAAAAAGACATGCAAATGGCCAACAGATATATAAAAAAATACGTAACATCATTAAGCATCAGTAAAATACAAATCAAAACAACAAGATCATCTTATACCAGTTAGAATGGTTATTACTAAAAAGAAAAAAGTAACAAATGATGCAGAGGATGCAAAGAAAAAGGAAATCTTATACATTGTTGGTGGAAATGTAAATTAGTACAGCAACATGGAAAACAGTATGACGATTTCTCAAAAATCTAAAAGCATAATAGAACTACCAGGACTGGCACTGTGGCTTATGCCAGTAATTCCAGCACTTTGAGTGGCTGAGGCAGAAAGATCACTTGAGTCCAGGAGTTTAAGACCAGGCTGGGCAACTCACACAGACCTCATTTCCACAAAAATAATAATTAAAAAATAGCCAGACACGGTGGTACATGCCTGCAGTCTTAGCTACTCATTAGGCTGAGTCAAGAGGAATGTTTAAATTCAGGAGTTTGAGGTTACAGCGAACTATGATGGGTCCAAGGCACTCCAGCCTAGGTGACAGAGCAAGAATCTGTCCCTTAAAGAAACAAAAAACAAAAACAATACAACTACTATATGGTCCAGTAATTTAACTTATCTAAAGGAAAATAAATCAGTATATCAAAGGGACACCTGCACTCCCATGTTTCTTGCAGGACTATTAAAAAAACAAAGACGTAAAATTAACCTAAGGATCTATCTGTGGGTAAATATGTAAACAAAATGGGACACACACACACACAGATACACACACACACACACACAAATATAATGGAAGACTATTTGGACATAAAAAGGAAAGAAAGTATGTCATTTACTGAAACATGGATGGAACTGGAGGTTATTATGTAAAGTGAAATAAGCCAGGCACAGAAAGACAAATATTGCATGTTTCATTTGTATATGGGAGTTCTAAAAGTGGATCTCACAGAGGTAGAGAGTAGAACAGTAAATACCAGAGGATGAGAAGGCTGTGTGGGTCAGGAGGGGATAAAGAGAGATTGTTTAATGGGTACAAACATACAATCAAATAGAAGTACTAAGTTCTAATATTCAATAGTATGTTAAGGTGTCTATAGTTTATAGTGTATTGTGTATTTAAAAGTAGCTAGAACAGAGGACTTAAAATGTTCCCAACACATAGAGATGGTAAATACTTGGGGTGATAGACATCCCAAATACCCTTACTTGATCATTACTCATTCTATTTATGTAATAAAATATTGTATGCATTCTATATATGTACAAATATTATGCATCAACAAAATTTGAAAAAATAGTGACCAGAAAAATATTGCTATAGAGTAGATGAAAACTGTGCCCAATTTATCATATAATTACCGTATCTCTTTGCTCTGTATAAAATTGGAGCACAAGGCAGAGATTCCAACACATAGGGATAATTTTTTCAGGCAACCGAAGCAGTTGAAATGCAAGGGAGTAGAACTGAAGAAGAACATAGAATACATTTGTATCAAAAATATGAGGATAAATTGGAAGCTGCTAAAGGAAAAATAATGCTAAAAATATAAATGTAAATTTAGAAATAAATAATGTGCATTGTGTCTTCTCAGGTCTAATTGATGAAAATGCTAAAAATTATACTTAATTCTCTTGGGCATAATTTGGATCCTTCATCATCAAAATTGTGCATTGTCCTGTGATGTAATGCAGACTTCCTCAGTGACCATTAGAATTTTAAGCTGATTGTCTTCTTCTCTAAATTGCTCTAGGATGTTATATCTTTGTTGGTTCCTTTGATTTAGTTTTCTTTTTCATCTCTACTGTCATACTGTCCTCTGTGATTTGTTATTATTATTATTATTATTTTATTATTATTATTATTTTTTAAATTATACTTTAAGTTCTAGGGTACATGTGCATAACGTGCAGGTTTGT
>NW_022299061.1:0-11184 GCF_002776525.5 Piliocolobus tephrosceles
GGTGACAAAGCAAGTGTCCTCAGAGGAAAACTGGAAAGAAGCTTTCTTAGAAACTTCTCTGTGATGTGTGAATTCATCTCACAGAGTTACACGTATGTTTCATGGAGCAGGCCTCTACCACTTTCCTTAAGGAAACTGAGAAGTTCTACTTTGGATGGCATTGAGGCCTACGCTGATAAAGGAAATATCGTCAGTGAAAAACGGGAAAGATTCTTTGTTAGAAACTTCTTTGTGATCTGTGAATTCGTCTCACAGAGTTACATCTTTGTCCCGATGGAAGCCATTTGCTAACACTTTTTTCATAAAATCTGCAAGGTGATATTTGGGAACCAACTGGGGACCATGGTGAAAAAGGAAATATCATCACCTAATAACTAGAGGGAAACTTTCTGAGAGATTTCTTTCTGATATGTGACTTCATCACACAGAGTTCCACACGTTGCTTCTTGGCGGAGTTTCCTAAGGATGTTGTCTTGGATTCTGCGAAGTGATATTTGGGAACACACTGAGGGCTACGTTCAAAAAGGATATATCCTCAGACAGAAATTGGCAAGAAGCATTCTGAGTAACTGCATGGCTTTGTCTGAGTGCAACTCACAGAGTTACACTTTTCTCTTCAGCTATCAGTTTGCTTAAACAGTTTGCTTGGAATCTGCAATGGGATTCTTCTTAGCGCAATGAAGCTTAGGGACACAAAGCAAGTGTCCTCAGAGGAAAATTGGAAAGAATCTTTCTGAGAAACTCCTCTGTGATGTGTGAATTCATCTCACAGAGTTACCCTTATGTTTCATGGAGCAGGCCACTAACCCTGTCTTTGACGAAACTGAGAAGTTCTACTTGGATGGCATTGAGGCCTACGCTGATAAAGGAAATATCATTAGTTAAAAACGGGAAAGAAGCTTCCTGAGAAATTCCCTTGTGATCTGTGAATTCGTCCCTCAGAGTTACATCTTATTCCTCAGGAAGCAGTGTGCTAACACTCTTTTTGTAGAATCTGCAAGGTGATACTTGGGAGCAAATTGGGGCCCATGGTGAAAAAGGTAATATCAACATATAATAACTAGAGGGAAGCTTTCTGAGAGATTGCTTTCTGATATGTGACTTCATCGCACAGAGTTCCACACACTGCTTCTTGGCAGAATTTGCTAAGGCTGTTGTCTTGGATTCTGCGAAGTGATGTTTCGGAGCTCATTGAGGGTTATGGTGAAAAAGGATATGTCCTGTGACAGAAAGTGGCAAAAGCATTCTGAGAAACTGCATTGCTGTTGGAGTGCAACTCACAGAGTTCCACTTTTCTCTTCAACCCTCAGTTTTCTAAGACAGTTTGCTTGAAATCTGCAATGGGATTCTTCTTAGCTCAATGAAGCTTACTTTTACAAAGCAAGTCGCCGCAGAGGAAAACTGGAAAAAAGCTTTATTAGAAACTTCTCTGTGATGTGTGAATTCGTCTCACAGAGTTACACTAATGTTTCATGGAGCAGGCCACTAACACTGTCTCTGAGGAAACTGAGAAGTTCTACTTTGGATGGCATTGAGGCCTACGCTAATAAACGAAATATCAACAGTTTAAAACGCGAAAGATTTCTGAGAAACTGCATTGCGATGGGTGAATGAAACTCACAGAGTTATACGTTTCTCTTCAGTCATCAGTGTGCTAACACAGTTTTCTGGAAATCTGCAATGGGATATTTCTCAGCGCAATGATGCTTTTGTTGACAAAGGAAATCTCCTCAGATGAAAACAGGAAAGAAGCTTCTTTAGAAACTTCTTGTTGATCTGTGATTTCATCTGACAGATTACATTTATATTTCATGGAGCAGGGCATTACCACTCTCTTTGAAGAAACTAAGAAAGGTTACTTTGAATAACATGGAGGCCTGCGCTGGCAAAGGAAATATCAGTTATAAACGAGAGAGAAGTTTTCTCAGAAATTTCTTTGTGATCTGTGAATTCATCTCACAGACTTACAAATTATTCCACAGGAAGCAGTTTGCTAACACTCTTTTCGTGGAATCTGTAAAGTGATATTTGGGAGCCAAATCAAGCCCAGTGTCAAAAAGGAAATATCCTCACATGACAACTAGAGAATAGCTTTCTGAGAGATTGCTTTCTGTTGTGTGACTTCATCACACAGAGTTCCACGCTTCCCTTCTTGGAACAGTTTGCTAACACTGTTGCCGTGGCTTCTGCAATGTGATATTTGGGAACTCTTTGAGGGCTATGGTGAGAAAGGATATATCCTCAGATAGAAACTGGAAAGAAGCCTTCTGAGAACCTGCATTGTGATGTTTGAATGCAACTCCCAGAGTTACACGTTTCTCTTCAGTCATCAGTTTGCCAACACAGTTTTCTGGAAATCTGCAATGGGATATTTCTCATCGCAATGAAGTTTTTGGTGACAAAGGAAATCTCCTCAGATGAAAACTAGAAAGAAGCTTCCTTAGAAACTTCCTGTTGAGGTGTGAATTATTTTGACAGATTTACACTTATATTTCATGGAGCAGGCCATTAAAACTGTCTTTGAAGAAACTAAGAAAGATTACTTTGGATCGCATGGAGGCCTGCGCTGGCAAGGAAATATCATCAGTTAAAAACGAGAGAGAAGCTTTCTCCGAAATTTCTTTTTGATCTGTGAATTCATCTCACAGAGTTACAACTTATTCCTTGGAAGCATTTTACTAACACTCTTTTCATTGAATCTTGTGAAAAAGAAAGTATCCTGCAATAACAACTAGAGAATAGCTTTATGAGAGATTGCTTTCTGATGTGTGACTTCATCACACAGAGTTCCACGCTTCCCTTATTGGAACAGTTTGCTAACACTCCTGTCGTGGAATCTGCAATGTGATATTTGGGAGCTCCTTCATGTCTATGGTGAGAAAGGTTATATCCCCGACAGAAACTGTAAAGAAGCCTTCTGAGAAACTGCATTGCGATGTGTGAATGCAACTCACAGAGTTACACGTTTCTCTTCAGTCATCAGTTTGCTAACACAGTTTTATGGAAGTCTGCATGGGATAATTCCCAGACCAATAAAGCATAAGGTGACAAAGGAAATCTCCTCAGACGAAAACTAGAAAGAAGCTTCATTGGAAACTTCTTGTTGATGTGTGAATTCATCTCACAGAGTTACACTTATATTTCATGGAGCAGGCCATTAACACTGTCTTTGAAGAAACTTTGAAAGGTTACTTTGGATCGCATGGAGGACTGCAGTGGGATAGGAAATCTCATTAGTGAAAAACGAGAGAGAAGCTTTCTGAGAAATTTCTTTGTGGTCTGTGAATTCGTCGCACAGAATTACAAATTATTCCTCAGAAAGCAGTTTGCTAACACTCTTTTTGTGGAATCTCTAAAGTGATATTTGGGAGCCATTTCGGGCCCACTGTGAAAAAGGAACTATCCTCCAATAACATCTAGAGAATAGCGTTCTGAGACATTGCTCTGATGTGTGACTTCATCACACAGGGTTCCACCTTTCCCTTCTTGGAGCAGTTTTCTAACACTGTTGCCGTGGATTCTGCAATGTGATATTTGGGAGCTCATTGAGGGCTATGGTGAGAAAGGATGTATCCTCAGAGAGAAACTGGAAAGAAGCCTTCTGAGAAACTGCATTGTGATGTGGGAATGCAACTCACAGAGTTACACGATTCTCTTCAGTAATCAGTTTGCGAACACAGTTTTATGGAAATCTGCAATGGAATATTTCTCAGCGTAATGAAGCTTATGGTGACAAAAGAAATCTCCTCAGATGAAAAGTAGAAAGAATCTTCCTTAGAAACATCTTGCTGATGTTTGAATTCATCTCACAGAGTTACACTTATATTTCATGGATCAGGCCATTAACACTGTCTTCGAAGAAACTAAGAAAGGATACTTTGGATCCCATGGAGGCATGGGCTGATAAAGGATATATCGTCAGTTAGAAAAGAGAGACAAGGTTTCTGAGAAATTTTTTTGTAATGTGTGAATTCATCTCACAGAGTTACAACTTATTCCTCAGGAAGCATTTCACTAAAATTCTTTTTGTGGAATCTTTAAAGCGATAATTGGGAGCTAATTCGGTCCCACTGTGAAAAAGGAAGTATCCTCCCATAACAACTAAAGAATAGCTTTCTGAGAGAATGCTTTCTGATGTGTGACTACATCACACAGAGTTCCACGCTTCCCTTCTTTTAACAGTTTGCTAACACTGTTGCCGTGGATTCTGCAATGTGATATTTGGGAGCTCATTTAGGGCTATGGTGAGAAAGGATATATCCTCAGACGGAAACTCGAAAGAAGCCTTCCAAGAAACTGCATTGCAATGTGTGAATGCAACTCACAGAGTTACACGTTTCTCTTCAGTCATCAGTTTGCTAACACAGTTTTCTGGAAATCTGCAATGGGATACTTCTCAGCAGAATGAGGCTTATGGTGACAAAGGAAATCTTCTCAGATGAAAACTAGAAAGAAGCTTCGTTAGAAACTTCTTGTTGATGTGTGAATTCATCTCACAGAATTACACTTATATTTAATGGAGCAGGCCATTGACAGTGTCGTTGAAGAAACTAAGAAAGGTTGCTTTGGATCGCATGGAGGCCTGCGCTAATGAAGGAAATATCATCAGTTAAAAACAAGACAAAAGCTTACTGAGAAATTTCTTTGTGGTCTGTGAATTCTTTTCAAAGAGTTACATATTATTCCTCAAGAAGCAGTTTGCTAACACGCATTTCGTGGAATCTATAAAGTGATAATGTGGAGCTAATTCGGGACCACTGTGAAAAAGGGAGTATCCTCCCATAACAACTAGAGAATAGCTTTCTGAGAGATTGCTTTCTGATGTGTGACTTCATCACACAGAGTTCCACGCCTCCCTCCTTGGAACAGTTTGCTAACACTGTTGCCGTGGATTCTGCAATGTGACATTTGGGAGCTCATTTAGGGCTATGGTGAGAAAGGATATATCCTCAGACAGAAACTGAAAAGCAGCCTTCGGGGAAACTGCATTGCGATGTGTGAATGCAACTCAAAGTGTTACACGTTTCTCTTCAGTCATCAGTTTGCTAACACAGTTTTCTGGAAATCTGCAATGGGGTATTTCTCAGTGCCATGAAGCTTATGGTGACAAAGGACATCCCCTCATATGAAAACTAGAAGGAAGCTTCCTTAGAAAGTTCTTGTTGATGTGTGAATTCAGCACACAGAGTTACAGTTATATTTCATGGAGCAGGAATTTAACACCGTCTTTGAAGAAACTAAGAAAGGTTAGTTTGGATCGCATGGAGGACTGGGCTGATAAAGGAAATATCATCAGTTAGAGACGATAGATAAGCTTTCTGAGAAATTTATTGGCGATCTGTGAATTCATCTCACAGAGGTACAACTTATTCCTCAGGAAACAGTTTGCTAACACTCTTTTCTTGTAATCTGTAAAGTGATATTTGGGAGCGAATTCTGCCCACTGTGAAAAAGGAAGTATCCTTACATAACAACTAGAGAATAGCTTTCTGAGAGTTTGCTTTCTGATGTGTGACTTAATCACACAGAGTTCCACCCTTTCCTTCTTCGAAGAGTTCTCTAACACTGTTCCGTGGATTCTGCAATGTGATATTTGGGAGCTCATTGAGGGCTATGGTGAGAAAGGATATATCCCCAGAGAGAAACTGGAAAGAAGCCTTCTGAGAAACTGCATTGCAATGTGTGAACGCAGCTCACAGAGTTACACATTTCTCTTCAGTAATCAATTTGCTAACACAGTTTTCTGGAAATCTGCAATGGGATACACCCCAGCGCCATGAAGCTTATGGTGACAAAGGAAATCTCAGATGAAAACTAGAAAGAAGCGTCCTTAGAAACTTCTCGTTGATGGGTGAATTCATCTCAGAGTTACACTTATATTTCATGGACCAGGCTGTTAACACTGTCTTTGAAGAAACTAAGAAAGGTTACTTTGGATCGCATGGAGGCCTACACTGGGTCGGAAATATCATCAGTTAAAAAGGAGAGAGAAGCGTTCTGAGAAATTTCTTTGTGATTTCTGAATTCATCTCCCTGATCTACAACTTATTCCTCAGGAAGCAGTTTGCTAACACTCTTTTCGTGGAATCTGTAAAGTGATATTTGGGAGCTAATTCGGGCTCACAGTGAAAAAGGAAGTATCCTCACATAACAATTAGAGAATAGCTTTCTGTGAGATTGCTTTCTGATGTGTGACTTCATCAGACAGAGTTCCACGCTTCCCTTCTTGGAACAGTTTACTAACACTGTTGCCGTGGTTTCTGCAATGTGATATTTGGGAGCTCCTTGAGGGCTATGGTGAGAAAGGATGTATCCTCAGACAGAAACTGGAAAGAAGACTTCTGAGAAACTACACTGCGATGTGAGAATGGAACTCACAGAGTTATGTGTTTCTCTTCACACATCCGTTTGCTAACATGGTTTTCTGGAAATCTGCAATTGGATATTTCTCAGCACAATGAAGTTTATGGTGACAAAGGAAATCGCCTCTGATGAAAACTACAAACAAGCTTCCTTAGAAACCTCTCGTTGATGGGTGAATTTTTCTCAGAGAGTTACACTTATATTTCATGGAGCAGGACATTAACACTCTCTTTGAAGAAACTAAGAAACGTTAATTTGGATAGCACGGAGGCCTGCTCTGATAAAGGAAATATCATCAGGTAAAAAAGAGAGAGAAGCTTTCTGAGAAATTTCTTCCTGATCTGTGAATACATCTCACAGCATTTCAACTTTTTCCTGAGAAAGCAGTTTCTTAACACTCTTTTCGTGGAATCTGTAAAGTGATATTTGGGAGCCAATTCGGTCCCACAATGATAAAGGAAGTATCCTCACATCACAACTAGAGAATACCTTTCTGAGAGATTGGTTTCTGATGTTTGACTTCATTACACAGAGTTCTACGCTTCCATTCTTGGAACAGTTTGCTAACACTGTTCCTGTCGATTCTGCAATGTGATATTTGGGAGCTCATTGAGGGCTATGGTGAGAAAGGATATATCCTCAGACAGAAACTGGAAAGAAGCCTTCTGAGAAACTGCATTGCGATTTGTGATTGCAACTCACATAGATACATGTTTCTCTTCAGTCATCAGTTTGCTATCACAGTTTTCTGGAAATCTGCAATGGGATATTTCTCAGCGCAATGAAGTTTATGGTGACAAAGGAAATCTCCTCAGATGAAAACTAGAAGGAAGCTTCTCTAGAAAGTTCTTGTTGATGTGTGAATTTATCACACAGAGTTACACTTATATTTCATGGAGCAGGAATTTAAGACTGTCTTTGAAGAAACTAAGGAAGGTTGCTTTGGATCGCATGGAGGCCTGCACTGGCAAAGGAAATATCATCAGTTATAAAGGGGAGAGAAGCTTTCCGAGAAATTTCTTTGTGATCTGTCAATTCATCTCACAGAGTTACATCTTATTCCTCAGGAAGCAGTTTGCTATCAATCTTTTCGTGGAATCTGTAAAGTGATATTTGGGAGCCATTTGGGGCCAATGTGAAAAAGGAAGTATCCTTACATAACAACTAGAAAATAGCTTTCTGAGAGATTGCGTTTTGATGTGTGACTTCATCACACAGAGTTCCACGCTTCCCTCTTGGAACAGTTTGCTAACATTGTTGCCGTGGATTCTGCAATGTGATATTTGGGAGCTCATTGAGTGTTATGCTGAAAAAGGATATATCCTCAGGCAGAAACTGGAAAGAAGCCTTCTGAGAAACTGCATTGGGATGTGAGAATGCATCTCCCAGAGTTACACGTTTCTCTTCAGTCATCAGTTTGCTAACACAGTTCTCTCGAAATCTGCAATGGGATATTTCTCAGCACAATGAAGCTTATGGTGACAAAGGAAATCTCCTCAGATGAAAACTAGAAAGAAGCTTCCTTAGAAACTTCTTCTTGATGTGTGAATTCATCTCACAGAGTTACACTTATATTTCATGGAGCAGGCCATTAACACTGTCTTTGAAGAAACTAAGAAAGGTTACTTTGGATCGCATGGAGGCCTTCGCTGATAAAGGAAATATCATCAGTTAAAAACGAGAGAGAATCTTTCTGAGAAATTTCTTGGTGATCTGTGAATTCATCTCACAGAGTTACAACTTATTCCTCAGGAAGCAGTTTGCTAACACTCTTTTCGTGGAATCTGTAAAGTGATATTTGGGAGCCAATTAGGGCCCACTGTGAAAAAGGAAGTATCCTCACATAACAACTAGAGAATAGCTTTCTGAGAGATTGCTTTTTGATACGTGACTTCATCACACAGAGTTCCACCCTTCCCTTCTTGGAACAGTTTGCTAACACTGTTGCCATGGATTCTGCAATGTGATATTAGGGAGCTCATTAATGGCTATGGTGAGAAAGGATATATCCTCAGACAGAAACTGGAAAGAAGCCTTCTGAGAAACTGCATTGTGATGTGTGAATGCAACTCAAAGAGTTACACGTTTGTCTTCAGTCATGAGTTTGCTAACACAGTTTTCTGGAAATTTGCAATGAGATATTTCTCAGCGCAATGAAGCTTGTGGTGACAAAGGATATCTCCTCAGAAGAAAACTGTGAAGAAGTTTCCTTAGAAACTTTTTGTTGATGTGTGAATTCGTCACACAGATTTATAAATTATTCCTCAGGAAGCAGTTTGTTAACACTCTTTTCGTGGAATCTGTAAAGCGATATTTAGGAGCAAATTCAGGCCCACTGTGAAAAAGGAATTATCCTCACTTAAAAACAAGAGAATAGCTTTCTGAGAGATCGCTTTGTGATGTGTGACTTCATCAAACAGAGTTCCACCCTTCCCTTCTTGAAACAGTTTACTAACACTGTTTCCGTGGATTCTGCAATGTGATATTTGGGAGCTCATTGAGTGCTATGCTATGAAAGGATATATGTTCAGACAGAAACTGGAAAGAAGCCGTCTGAGAAACTGCATTGCAATGTGTGAATGCAACTCACAGAGTTACACGTTTCTCTTCAGTCATCAGTTTGCTAACACAGTTTTCTGGAAATCTGCAATGGGATATTTCTCAGCGCAATGTAGCTTATGGTGACAAAGGATCTCCTCAGATTAAAACTAGAAATAAGCTTCCTTAGAAACTTCCTATTGATGTGTGAATTCTTCTCACTGAGTTACACTTATATTTCATGGAGCAGGCCATTGACACTGTCTTTGAAGAAAGAAAGAAAGAAGGGTTAATTGCATCACATGGAGGCTTGTCCTGGTAAAGGAAATATCATCGGTGAAAAACGAGAGAGAAGCTTTCTAAGAAATTTCTTTGTGATCCGTGAATTCATCTCACAGAGTTACATCTTATTCCTCAGGAAGCAGTTTGCTAACACCCGTTTCGTGGAATCTGTACAGTGATATTTGGGAGCCAATTCGGGCCCACTGTGAAAAATAAACTATCCTCACATAACAACTACAGAATAGCTTCCTGAGAGATTGCTTTCTGATGTGTCATTTCTTCACACAGAGTTCCACCCTTCCCTTCTTGGAACAGTTTGCTAACACTATTCCTGTGGATTCTGCAATGTGATATTAGGGAGCTCATTGGGGGCAAAGGTAATAAAGGATGTATCCTCAGACAGAAACTGGAAAGAAGCCTTCTGAGAAACTGCATTGCGATGTGTGAATGCAACTCACAGAGTTACACGTTTCTCTTCATTCATCAGTTTGCTAACACAGTTTTCTGGATATCTGCATTGGGATATTTCTCAGGGCAATGAAGCTTCTAGTGACAAAGGAAATCTCCTCAGATGAAACCTAGAAAGAATCTTCCTTAGAAACTTCTTGTTGATGTGTGAATTCATCTCACAGAGTTACACTTATATTTCTTGGAGCAGGCCATTAACACTGCCTTTCAAGAAACTAAGAGAGGTTGATTTGGATTGCATGGAGGCCTGCGCTGATAAAGGAAATATCATCAGTTCAAAAGGAGAGGGAAGTTTTCTGAGACATTCCCTTGTGATCTGTGAATTCATCTCATAGAGTTACAACATATTCCTCAGGAAGTAGTTTGCTAACACTCTTTTCGTGGAATCAGAAAAGTGATATTTGGGAGTCAAATCGGGCCCACTGTGAAAAAGGAAGTATCCTCACATAACAACTAGAGAATAGCTTTCTGAGAGATTGCTTTCTGATGTGTGACTTCAGCACACAGAGTTCCACGCTTCCGTTTTTGGAATAGTTTGCTAACTCTGTTGCCGTGGATTCTGCAATGTGATATTTGGGAGCTCATGTAGGGCTATGGTGAGAAAGGATATATCCTCAGACAGAAACGGGAAAGAACCCTTCTGAAAAACTGCATTGCGATATTTGAATGCAACTCACAGAATTACACGTTTCTCTTCTCTCATGAGTTTGCTAACATAGTTTTCTGGAAATCTGCAATCGATCTTTCTCAGCGCAATGAAGCTTATGGTGACAAAGGAAATGTGCTCCGAAGAAAACTTGAAAGAAGTTTCCTTAGAAACTTCTTGTTGATGTGTGAATTCGTCTCACAGAGTTACACTTATATTTCATGCAGCAGGCCATTTACACTGTCTTTGAAGAAACTAAGAAATGTTTCTTAGGATCGCATGGAAGCCTGTGCTGAAGAGGAAATATCGTCAGTTAAAAACGAGAGAGAAGTTTTCTGAGAAATTTCTTTGTGATCTGCGAATTGATCTCACAGAGTTACAACTTATTCCTCAGGAAGCAGTTTGCTAACACTCTTTTTGTGAAATCTTTAAAGTGATATTTTGGAGACAATTCGGGCCCACTGTGAAAAAGGAAGTATCCTTACATTACAACTAGAAAATAGTTTTCTGAGAGATTCCTTTCTGATGTGTGACTTCATCACACAGAGTTCCACCCTTACCTTCTTGGAACAGTTTGCTAACACTGTTGCCGTGGATTCTGTAATGTGATATTTGGGTGCTCATTGAGGGCTATGGTGAGAAAGGATATATCCTCAGACATAAACTGGAAAGAAGCAGTCAGAGAAACTGCATTGTGATGTATGAAGTCAACTCACAGAGTTACACGTTTCTCTTCAGTTATCAGTTTGCTAACACAGTTATCTGGAAATCTGCTATGGGACATTTCTCAGCGCGGTTAATCTTATGGTGAAAAAGGAAATCTCCTCAGATGAAAACTAGAGAGAAGCGTCCTTAGAAACTTCTTGTTGATGTGTGAATTCATCTCA
>NW_022299062.1:0-1323 GCF_002776525.5 Piliocolobus tephrosceles
TCTTACCATGTCCCAGTGATGTTTAGACTCATTATAAACTTGGGGTGTAATACAAAAATCTGACGTATTCCAGTCACACTGTAACTGGAAACGATGTTCCAAGCTCATGAGTCTATCTCCCATCCAAATGACAGTTTGTCTAAGATCATTAATTTGATTTGCCAATTTTTGATCGATACCAGATTGTGAATTCCACAACCTTGTAGAATTCTTCTGCCAACTGTCAACAAAGCTTACTGTCTGAACAGAAGGGTGCAATGAGACTCCTGCCACAGCAGCTGTAGATGTGACTGCAATTAATCCCATAATCACTGCAATTAAAGTAAAAATGAATCTTTTGGATATATTTAAAATGGCTTTTAATACTTCAGTCAAAATATGAATGGATGGCGAGGCCTCCCATGGTCGATCCATGGACACAGGGATCCACACGCCTTCTCTTGCTCTCACTAGTAGAATACGGTGCTGCCAATCAAAAGTCGAATCAATGCAAGTAAACAATCTGCAATTTTCACAAGTTATAGTTTGGGAGTCTGGTTTAATAACTATATTTCCTATGACTAACATATAAGGGGGCTTTACACAACTTTGTAAAGGAACTGTTAGACTGGAATTTAGGTTGATAGAGTAAGATGGCTTATAATCTCTTGTTTCTATGGTTCTAAAGCTACTTTAATAATGACCCAATCATTCCATACTGTAAGTGGGATGATTTTACCTTCCCTACTTGCTTAATTCTTTGCCAATTTTTTCCCAATCTTTTAGATCTAAAGTTCCCTGTTCTGGAAACCATGGACAAAACTGTTCTATTGTTTGAAAGAGCGTATTTAGATTTCTGGTAGACACTTTAACTCCCCCTCTTTTTAAGAGAATTTTTATAAAGCTGCGATAAGAGGCATATCTACTTTTAGTTTGCCCCATTGCTACCCTAGGTTCTTCTGAGCGCACAAGCTTACCGCAAGGCTGACTGTAGACGTACTCGGGAGTCTCTCGTCGACTTGTCCTCAATGACCACGCTCCAGCATACCTTCACCTTAGAGAAAAGCTCCCACGTTGGACGCCAGATGAAGGGGTGGCCTGCCCCTCCACACCTGTGGGTGCTTCTCGTTAGGTGGAACGAGAGACTTGAGAAAAGAAATAAGACACAGAGACAGAGTATAGAGAAAAGCGGGGCCCAGGGGACCGGCGCTCAGCTTACAGAGGACCCACGCCCGGCACCGGCCTCTGAGTTCCCTTAGTATTTATTGATAATTATCTTTACCATCAAAAAGATAAGGGAGTGGCTGGACAATAGGATCATTGTAGGGAGGAAATCAGCAGTAA
>NW_022299063.1:0-1043 GCF_002776525.5 Piliocolobus tephrosceles
TTAGGTCCACTTGGTGCAGAGATGAGTTCAATTCCTGGATATCCTTGTTAACTTTCTGTCTCGTTGACCTGTCTAATGTTGACAGTGGAGTGTTGAAGTCTCCCATTATTATTGTATGGGAGTCTAAGTCTCTTTGTAAGTCTCTAAGGACTTGCTTTATGAATCTGGGTGCTCCTGTATTGGGTTCATATATATTTAGGATAGTTAGCTCTTCCTGTTGAATTGATCCCTTGACCATTATGTAATGGCCTTCTTTGTCTCTTTTGATCTTTGATGGTTTAAAGTCTGTTTTATCAGAGACTAGGATTGCTACCCCTGCTTTTTTTTGGTCTCCATTTGCTTGGTAGATCTTCCTCCATTCCTTTATTTTGAGCCTATGTATGTCTCTGCATGTGAGATGGGTCTCCTGAATACAGCAGACTGATGGGTCTTGACACTTTATCCAGTTTGCCAGTCTGTGTCTTTTAATTGGAGCATTTAGTCCATTTACATTTAAGGTTAATATTGTTATGTGTGAACTTGATCCTGCCATTATGATATTAACTGGTTATTTTGCTCATTAGTTGATGCAGTTTCTTCCTAGCCTCGATGGTCTTTACATATTGGCATGTTTTTGCAATGGTTGATACCGGTTGTTCCTTTCCATGTTTAGGGCTTCCTTCAGGGTCTCTTGTAAGGCAGGCCTGGTGGTGACAAAATCTCTAAGCATTTGCTTATCTGTAAAGGATTTTATTTCTCCTTCACTGAAGAAACTTAGTTTGGCTGGATATGAAATTCTGGGTTGAAAATTCTTTTCTTTAAGAACGTTGAATATTGGCCCCCACTCTCTTCTGGCTTGTAGAGTTTCTGCCGAGAGATCTGCTGTCAGTCTGATGGGCTTCCCTTTGTGGGTAACCCGACCTTTCTCTCTGGCTGCCCTTAAGATTTTTTCCTTCATTTCAACTTTGGTGAATCTGGCAATTATGTGTCTTGGAGTTGCTCTTCTGGAGGAGTATCTTTGTGGCGTTCTCTGTATTTCCTGAATTTGAATGTTGGCCTGCCCT
>NW_022299064.1:0-14396 GCF_002776525.5 Piliocolobus tephrosceles
TTTCGTTTATGACCTTCTCTGCATTAATTAGTCTAGCTGTCAATTCTTCCACTTTTTTTTCAAGATTTTTAGTTTCTTTGCGCTGGGTACGTAATTCCTCCTTTAGCTCTGAGAGGTTTGATGGACTGAAGCCTTCTTCTCTCATCTCATCAAAATCATTCTCTGACCAGCTTTGATCCGTTGCTGGCGATGGGCTGTGCTCCTTTGCAGGAGGAGATGCGCTCTTATTTTTTGAATTTCCAGCTTTTCTGCCCTGCTTTTTCCCCATCTTTGTGGTTTTATCTGTCACTGGTCTTTGATGATGGTGACGTACTGATGGGGTTTTGATATAGGTGTCCTTCCTGTTTGATAGTTTTCCTTCTGACTGTCAGGACCCTCAGCTATAGGTCTGTTGGAGATTGCTTGAGGTCCACTCCAGACCCTGTTTGCCTGGGTATCAGCAGCAGAGGTTGCAGAAGATAGAATATTGCTGAACAGCGAGTGCACCTGTCTGATTCTTGCTTTGGAAGCTTCCTCTCAGGGGTGTACTCCACCCTGTGAGGTGTGGGGTGTCAGACTGCCCCTAGTGGGGGATGTCTCCCAGTTAGGCTACTCAGGGGTCAGTGACCCACTTGAGCAGGCAGATTGCCCCTTCTCAGATCTCAACCTCCGTGTTGGGAGATCCACTGCTCTCTTCAAAGCTGTCAGACAGAGTCGTTCGTGTTTCACAGGCTTCTACTCCTTTAGCTGAGCCCTGTCCCCAGAGGCGCAGTCTACAGAGACAGGCAGGTTTCCTTGAGCTGCTGTGAGCTCCACCCAGTTCCAGCTTCCCAGCGGCTTTAGTTACCTACTTAAGCCTCAGCGATGGCGGGCGCCCCTCCCCCAGCCTCGCTGCTGCCTTGGGGTTAGATTGCCGCAGACTGCTGTGTTAGCAAGGAGAGAGGCTCCGTGGGCGTGGGACCCTCCCGGCCAGGTGTGGGATATATTCTCCAGTGTGCCGGTGTTATAGCACAGTATTGGGGTGGGAGTTACCCGATTTTCCAGGTGTTGTGTGTCTCAGTTCCCCTGGCTAGGAAAAGGGACTCCCTTCCCCCTCGCGCTTCCCAGGTGAGGCGATGCCTCGCCCTGCTTCAGCTCTTGCTGGTCGGGCTGCAGCAGCTGACCAGCACCGATTGTCCAGCACTCCCGAGTGAGATGACCCCAGTACCTCAGTTGAAAATGCAGAAATCGCCGGTCTTCTGTGTCGCTCGTGCTGGGAGATGGAGACTGACGCTGTTCCTATTCGGCCATCTTGCTCCGCCCCTCCAAAATATCTTATGTAACCCATAAATATATATACCTACTATGTGCCCACAAAAATTAAAAATTAAAAAATCTTTTTGTACAAATAAAAAGAAAAAAATGAAATTGCTAATTCAAAATGTAAACATGCTATCTTATTTAAATTTCCATTTGGCTAATTACTAGGGAGGGTGAGTACTTTCAGTTTGTTTATTGGTTGTTTGGGTTTCTTATTTTGTGAACTATCTATGCTATGGCAAAACATTTCAGTTTTCTTTTTTAAAATAACTAAAATTTTCTTATTACAAAAATGTACATGTCATAAAATTTCAGACAGTGTAGGAATGTGCAACATGGCAAATACAGGTTCCCTAGATCAATCCTAACCTTGAGGAATCACCACTGCTGACAGTGTGAGAATTATAATTCTAGAATCTTCTAGAAATTTTGAATGCCATCCATTTGGCTTTACAGGCTCCTGAAGTTTCTTTCATGGTTTCAGTATCTTAAGAGTTGTTTTGCCCACTGATGTCTTTGTCAAATAAAGGTTTATTTTGACAAACTTACTTTTGTTTTAACATCTCAAACTCAAGAAGACCAAGAACTAAATTCATCATCTCTGCTCTCTCCCATCCTCCAACATGGCCCTCCTCCACCTTCCTTATCTCAGTTAATGGCAGGCAGTGTCACGTCTTTTTTTCTTTCTAAGTTGTATTATTTGGACAAAGGTCCTTCCACATTTATTATATTTGTAGATGTTCTCTCCTATAGAAATTCTCTGTTGAGCAAAATGTAAGCATCAGTTAAAGGCTTTGTTACCTGATTTACATTTGCAAAATTTCCCTCCAGGATAAATACTCTGGTGTTCTCTGAGGTGTATATTTTGGACAAAAGTCTTTCCAAAATTATTACATTCATAGGGTTTCTATCCAGTGCCAATTCTTTAATTTTTTAGTAAGATGTGAACACCTGTGAAAGGCTTTGCCATATTCTTTCGATTTGAAAGGGTTTTCTACCGTATGGATTCCCTGATGTTGTGTGAGGATTGAGTAGCAGCAGTTAATGGGTTTGCCATTCTTTACATTTTAATTACTTCTCTCCAATATAAATCTTCTTATGTCTATTTAGAAATGATGATTGACTAAAGACTTTTCTACCCTTATTACATCTGTGTGATTTTTTTCCAGTAAGAATTCTCTGATGCTGAGTAAGTGGTGAGAAATTGTTAAGATTTTCCCACATTTCTTAAATTTGTAAGGCTTCTCTTGAATATGGATACTCTCATGGATAGTAAGTTTTGAGGGTTGTTAAAACACTTTCCTGTATTTGTTACATTTGTAATGATTATCTGGAAAATAATTACTCTGATGTTTACTGAAATTTGAGCGATGGTTAAAGTTTTTCTGAGTTTCATTACATAAGGTTTATTTCAAAAATTGATGTTGATATTTACTTATAGAAAAGTATGTTTCTATATAGAAGTAGCTGATGTAAGTTGAGGTTTCTTCTGAGATGTTCTACGTTCTTGATCTGTGGCAGTTAAATTTCTGTTATGAGTAGTTATTGCCCATTGGTTATGCACATCATAACATTCTTTTTGCCTTTCACCTCCACCCCACTTTCACAGTTTTTCCTGAAGTGTAAGTTCTCAAGGCCACAGCTTTCATATCTTCCCAATATTACTTTTTGAAAAGAGACATCTATGCCCTGCTTTGGTGAAAGGCCTTGGTTGTAATGACATGACAGATCTGAGTGTGTGGCTGTCTCATGTCTCTTCACATCCCAGCACTCTTTCTTTTGCTCTAGATAGGTGACCAGGTCCAGCTTATAGACAGTGAGACCATTTTCCAGCTTCCAGAGTATCCCAGAGTCCCCTCTACAAATCTTCTAGTACTTGCAGTTCACAGGGAGACAAAGGCTGCGGTAGGGAAACCTGGAGCCTCGTGGAGAATGGGAAATGGAGCATTAGAGACCGGCGTCACCTTCCTTTTTACTAGCTAGAAAGTGTGACTCCTATCTCTCTGTCACCTTCTCATCTGGTTTATCCCAAGTTCTATGGATTGTGTCTCCCAGGTGTATCTTGAATCTGTCTGCTTCTCTCCAACTTCATTGTTACCACACTAGAGCAAGCTAACATCTTTTCTTAGCCAAGCTGCTACAAAGATCTCCTAACTGACTTTCTTATTCATTTATTTTTTTTTTTAGAGTAAATGGCATGTATTACATGAACTTACAGGAAGAGGAAAAGCCAGGCAAGTTATATCACCATCCATATTTTCACAAAGAAACACTGAATTTCTCCATTTCACATTATTCGCAACATTTAGCCTTGTTTTAATTTTTTGCATATCAAAATGTGAAAGACACTGACTGCTATGGACTAATGTTTGTGAACCTCCTAAAGTCATATGTTGAAAGTCTACCCCTACATTTGATACTATTAGAAGGTGGGGCCTTTGGGAGATTATTAGGATTAAATGAGGTCATGAAAATGGAGCCTTCATGAATGGGATTAGTGCACTTCAAAGTGTCATCAGAGAGATTGCTTCCCTTTTCTGCTCTCGACCACGTGAGAATACAATGAGAAGTCAGAAGTCTGCAACCTAGAAGAGGACCCTCACCATAACCTGACCATGCTATCATCCTAATCTCAGACTTTCAGCCCCCAGAACTGTGAGAAATGAATGTCTGTTGTTTAAGCCACCCAGTCTATGGCATTTTGTTATAGCAGTTGGAGCTAAGACACTGACTTTCACTTTGTGAAACTAGATGCCACTAATAAGCAAAGTGTTAGAGTGAATGAGGGACACCAAAAGTTGTAACATCTACATTTTTGAAAGAAAAATTTCGCAGTTACAAAATAACTGATAAAACAATTTGAAATTACCTTTGAGTTTTAGAAACATTAGGAGACACTTGGTCACGTGCAAATCTTAACTATTCTGATAATGCCATGGACATGGAGGGAAGTCTGGAATTCAGAATGCATATGTAAATTTTTTTTCTAGTTTTGGAAACAAACAGGCAGTATTATCTTTCTAAAATGTCTAAGATGAATGGAAAAATGTACATAGATGAAATTTTTCTTTTAATTGAGAAATTGCAGAGAGCAAATGCTCACTTTTCTCCACTCCTATGTAATATTGTGAAATATATATTGGGTCCTCATTTCCATTTCCTTGTATACAATTCCTAAAACCCTTGTAATCTCCAAAGTGGTGTTTTTTTTGTATGCTAATGAGATGACTGGAGGCTGGGGGCTCCTAGGTATTTCAGGATGGGAGCTGGTCATGGGAAAGATCAAGGCAGGATTAGAAGGTTGGAACTTCCAGCTCCAATCCCCAACCTCCAGGGAAAGGAGAGGGGCTGAATGTTAAGTTGATCACCAATGGTCAGTGATGCAATCAGTTATGCCTATCTAATGAAGCCTCCATAAAAACCAAAAACAACTGGGTTTGAAGAGCTTTCAGGTCGCTGAACATGTGGAAGTTATTGAAGGATGGTGTGCTCAGGGAGAGCACAGAAACTCCACACTCCTTCTCATACCTCACCCTATGAATCTCTTCATCTGTATCTTTTGTAATATTCTTTAATAATAAACTGGTAAATGTAAGTGTTTCCCTAAGTTTTGTGAGCCGCTCCAGAAAATTAGTTGAACCCCAGGAGCGGGTTGTTAGAACTCCAATTTATATTCAGTTGGTCAGAAGAACAGGAGAATAAAAACAACCTGGGGCTTGTGATTGGCATCAGATGTTGGGGGGCAGTCTTGGGGACTGAACCTTCAACCTGTGGGATCTGACCCTGTCTCCAGGTGGATAGTGTCACAATTGAATTAGAGGATGTGTGGCTGGTGTCCCCTGCAAAATCGATTACTTGCTTTGATTACGTGTTTGGTTACTGAAGTCTTCTGTATTAATTGTTCGGTGAGAGTATAGGAGAAACTGAGTTTCTGTTTACCTTAGTTTTAATCAAATTCTTTATCTTGCTTTCTTTTTTCTTTCCTTCTTTCCATCTTTTCTCCCTTTTTCTTTCTGTCCTCCCTCCCTCTCACCTTCCCTTCCTTCTGTTCCTTTTAATCTTTTTTCTTTGTATTAAGATATAACTCATACACCATAAAATGCACCCTGTTAAATTGCACAATGGAGTGGTTTTTATACATCCACAAAGTTTTGCAACCATGATCACTATCTAATTCGAGAATAATTTCATAACCCCAAATGAAACCCCATATCCATTAGCAATCACTCCCCACTGTTCTCTCTCCCCATCTCGTGGCAACCATTAATATATTTTCTGCCCCTCTGAATTTGCTTATTCTGAATATTTAATATCAATGGAATCATACAGTATAAAATCTTGTGAGTCTGATTTCTTCCACTTAGCATACTGTTTTTGAGGGTCATTCACATTGTAGTATGTATCAGCATGCACTTCATTCCTTTTTAAGGCTGATGTTTCATTGTATGGATATATGATATTATGTTTACTCATACATCAATTGATAGGCATTTGTGTTGTTTCCACTTTTGAGCTATTGTGAATAATGTTGTTATGAACATTCATGTGCACATTTTTGAGTGGTGGACATATGCTTTCAATTTTCTAGTATATATATACCTAGGAGTAGAAATGATGAGTCCCATGCTAACTCTTTGTTTAATTTTTTGAAGGACTTCCAAACTGTTATCCAAAGTGGTTGCAGCGTTTTATATTCCCACCAGCAATATATGAGGCTTCCAATTTATCCACATCTTTGTTAATATTTGTTATTGCTCATCTTTTTTTATTATAGCCATCCTACTGGGTGTTGAGTGATGTTGCATTGTGGTTTTGATGTGCATTTCCCTAATGACTAATGATGTTGAGCGTCTTTTCATGTACTTATTGGCCATTTGCATATCTTTGGAGAAATATCTATTCAAACACTTTACCTATTTTAGACTGTGTTGTCTTTCATTATTGTTGAGTTGTAAGAGTTCTTTGTATATCCTAGATACTAAATTCTTATCAGGTATTACTTGAAAATATTTTCAACCCATCCTATGGGTTGTCTTTTCTTGATGAAAGCATTATTCCTAAGTTTTAAAGCACTAAAAATTTAAAGTTTTCTGAAGTAAAATTTATTTATTTTCTCTTTCATTGCTTGAGCTTTCAGTGTCACATTTAAGAAATCATTTGAGAAATGTCTGTTCATATCCTTTCCCCACTTTTTGATGGGGTTGTTTGTTTCTTTCTTGTATATTTGTTTGAGTTCTTTGTAGATTCTGGATATAAAGAAGACATTCATACAGCCAACAGACACATGAAAAAATGCTCATCATCACTCGCCATCAGAGAAATGCAAATCAAAACCACAATGAGATACCATCTCACACCAGTTAGAACGGCAATCATTAAAAAATCAGGAAACAACAGGTGTTGGAGAGGATGTGGAGAAATAGGAACACTTTTACACTGTTGGTGGGATTGTAAACTAGTTCAACCATTATGGAAAACAGTATGGCAATTCCTCAAGGATCTAGAACTAGATGTACCATATGACCCAGCCATCCCACTACTGGGTATATACCCAAAGGATTATAAATTATTCTACTACAAAGACACATGCACACGTATGTTTATTGCGGCAGTATTCACAATAGCAAAGACTTGGAATCAACCCAAATGTCCATCTGTGACAGACTGGATTAAGAAAATGTGGCACATATACACCATGGAATACTATGCAGCCATAAAAAAGGATGAGTTTGCATCCTTTGTAGGGACATGGATGCAGCTGGAAACCATCATTCTTAGCAAACTATCACAAGAAGAGAAAACCAAACACCGCATGTTCTCACTCATAGGTGGGAACTGAACAATGAGATCACTTGGACTCGGGAAGGGGAACATCACACACTGGGGCCTATCATGGGGAGGGGGGAGGGGGGAGGGATTGCATTGGGGAGTTATACATGATATAAATGATGAACTGATGGGTGCTGACGAGTTGATGGGTGCAGCACACCAACATGGCACAAGTATACATATGTAACAAACCTGCACGTTATGTACATGTACCCTAGAACTTAAAGTATAATAAAAATAAATAAATAAATAAATAAAAAGAAATTACATTACCAAAAAAAAAAAAACAAAAAAATAGAAATCATTGCCTAGATCAAGTTCATAAAGATTTCTCTCTATGTTTTCTTCTAAGAGTTTTACAGTTTTAGTTCTTATAAGCCTTTGATACATTTGGGTTAACTTTTGAAAATGATATGAAGTAGGGGTGCAAATTAATTCTTTTGCATGAGAATATCTATTTATCCCAGTACCATTTGTTGCAAAGACTATTCTTTCCCCATTGAATGGCCTTGAAACCTTTGTTGAAGGTTAATTGACCGCTAATGTTAGGGTTTATTTCTGGATTCTCAATTCTGATCTGTTCATCTATATGTCTATCCTTTTATATCATTGACACACAGTCTTGATTATAGTAGCTTTGTAGTAAGTTTGAAATTGAAATGGGTGTGAGTCCTCTAACTTTGTTTTTTTCTTTTTCAGGATTTTTTTTTTAGCTATTCTGTGTACCTTGCATTTCCATATTAATTTTAGGATCAGCTCGTGTATTTCTGTAAAAACTCAGCTGAGATTTTGATAGGGATTTTATTGAAAGTGTTGATCAATTTGAGGAGTACTGTTATCTTAAGAATATTAAGCTTTCCGGCCGGGCGCGGTGGCTCAAGCCTGTAATCCCAGCACTTTGGGAGGCCGAGACGGGCGGATCATGAGGTCAGGAGATCGATCCATCCTGGCTAACACGGTGAAACCCCGTCTCTACTAAAAAAAAAAATACAAAAATCTAGCCGGGCGAGGTGGCGGGCGCCTGTAGTCCCAGCTACTCAGGAGGCTGAGGCAGGAGAATGGCGGGAACCCGGGAGGCGGAGCTTGCAGTGGGCTGAGATCCGGCCACTGCACTCCAGCTTGGGTGATAGAGCGAGACTCCGTCTCAACAACAACAACAACAACAACAACAACAAAAAAAGAATATTAAGCTTTCCAATCCATGAACGCCAATGCCTTTCCATTTATTTGTCTTTAAAACATTTTTTACAACAATGTTTTGTAGTTTTTCAGTTTGCAGTTCTTGCCTTCCTTGGTTAAATTCATTCCTAAGTATTTTTGTTTTGTTTCATTTTGAGACAGGGTCTTATTCTTTCACCCAGGCTGGAGTGCAGGGGTCCGAACACAGCTCACTGTTGTCTCAACCTCCTAGGCTCAAGTGATCCTCTAACTTCAGCTGCCCAAGTACCTGGAACTACAGGTGCTGCCACCATGCCTGGATAATATTTAAAAAAATTTTTTTTTATAGAGATGGGGTCTTGGTGTGTTGCCAAGGCTAGTCTCAAACTCCTCGGTGCAAGCGATACCCCCGCCTCTGCCTGCCAAGGTGCTGGGATTTCAAGCATGAGCCACTGCACCTGGCTTGAAGTATTGTTTTGATGCCATTGTAAATAAAATTGTTTTCTGAATTTTACTTTTGAGTTGTTTATTGCTTGTGTATTAAAATATAAATGATTTTTGCATATTGATCTTTTAGCCTGCAACTTTGCTCAGCTAGTTTAACTCTAATAGTTTATTTGTGGACTCCTTAGGATTTCCTATATATGAGATCATGTCAGTTTTTGAAATAGAGGGTTTTACTTCTTTCCCAATTTGGATGCCTTTTATTTCCTTTCCTTTCCTAAGTTCCCTGGCTAGAATATCAACACAATATTGAATGGAAGTGGTGAAAGTGAGTATCCTTGTCATGTTCCTCCTCTTAATGTCTTAATCTAATCAATATTGCTCTTGATTCATTCTCCATCTAGAGAGATAATTTAAAACATTAAATTATACCAAGTCACTAACCATCCTAAACACACCAGTGAATTTCTATCCTATTTAAAATCCAAATTGCCCCTCTTTGCTTATAAGGCTCTCCATGCCCTTCTTCCCCAACTTTATCTCATATTGTTTTTCTTTTTTAAAAGTTAATTTATTTTTAAATTGACAATAAAACTTTACATACTTGTTATGTATGGCTTGATGTTTGAAAAATGTATACATTGTGGAATGGCTAAATTGAACTAAATTAACATATGTATTACCTCACATACTTATCATATTTTTTTTGTAGTGAGAACACTTAAAATTTACTCCCTTAGCAATTTTTAGGAGTATAATATAGTTGTCCCTTGGCATCACTGTAGGCTTGGTCCTAGGATCCCATGGCTACCAAAATCTGGATGCCCAAGTGTCTGATCTAAAATGGTATAGTGTTTACATATAACCTAGGCTAGGCACATCCACCTGTATATTTTAAATTATCTCTAGATTACTTATAATACCCAATACAATGTAAATGCTATGTAGTATTTGTTACACTGTATAGTTTTTTTGAAAAGAGATTATTTTTATTGTTGTATTGCCATTTTAATTTTTTTTTCTGAATATTCTCAATCCGCAGTTGGTTGAATCCACTGATGCAGAACCCGTGGATATGGAGGGCTGACTGTATGTTGCTATTTACTATAGTCACAGTAGATCTCTTGAACTTATTCCTCCTATCTTCATATTACTTTTCTTACTCTGCATGATAGCCACATGGACCATACTCTCTCCTGCCACAAACTCTGTATCATGCTATCCCTTTCCTTGGACAAGCCAGTTTCTTCAACTCTTTTGCCCTTTTGTTCTAATTCAAAATCACATGTGAAAACTATACATGAATGAATCAGTCCAATTTCCTCCTTTTTGTTCCTAATAATACAGGCAGTATTCTTTCTAAAATGTCTAAGATGAATGGAAAAATGTACATAGATGAAATTTTTCTTTTAATTGAGAAATTGCAGAGAGCAAATGCTCACTTTTCTCCACTCCTATGTCATATCGTGAAATATATATTGGGTCCTCATTTCCATTTCCTTGGATACAATTCCTAAAACCCTTGGCCCAACCTCGGCTCACTGCAGCCTAGACCTCCTGGGTATTAATAGCTGGTATTACAGGTGCGCAACACCACACCTGGCTTATTTTTTTGGTATTGTTTTACAGACTGGGTTTCGCCATGTTGCCCAACTTGTCTCCAACTCCTGAACTCAAGCGATCCACCTACCTTGTCCTCCTAAAGTCCTAGAATTAGAGGCATAAGCCACTGAGCCGAACAAGAGCCTCCTTTTTACTTAATATATCTTGGACTGTTTTCCATGGCAGTCCATATAGTTCTACCTCATTTCTTTTAAGTGCTTCATCTTTCCTCCATGGCAAAGATTTACTGTAATGCATGGAACTCTCCTGTGTTGATAGATGTTTACCAATGTTTGCCATTACAAACAATGCTGCAGCAAACATGCTTGTAACTTGTGCAAGTGCTTCCTTGGGACAAATTTGTAGAACTAGAATTAAGATATGTTAATACTGTAAGAGGATACTTTTTATTTTAGTACAAATATGTGGTTATTTAGAAGTTTGGATAATACATCAAGATTTAAAGAAAATAAAAGTCACCACCAATTGCCCATTCATAGATAACCAATTGTATTTGTCATTTAGTGTGTGTCTACAGTAGTATTGTGCTGTCATTTTATATACATTGACTCACTTAACCCCTATGACAGTCCTGAAGGGTCAACATTATTACACCCAATTTTATAGGTGAAGAAACTTAAGTCTTGGAGGGAATGAAGAAACTTATTAATGATTGCATAACTAATAGGTAATGGAGTTAGCATTCTGGCCAAAGTGCTGTGCTAGCATCTCTACATGTGCAAAACATGGAACTATTATCTCTATTTATATTAGAAAACTGAGGCTAAGAGAGAGTTTAGATGCTTTGCTCTGGGTCAACAGTGAGTAATTGACAAAGTTAAGTTTCCAAACTGGGTCTGACTTCAAAGCCTTTTCTTTTTCCTCTGGATCACATTTTCTACCTCTTCTTACTATAAATATTTTTTATGATATTTTACAATTGTGAAAGTAATGCACATCTGTGAAACTGTAGAAACCATGTTCAAATTTAGAGAATAAAATGTACATACCCAATAGTTCCAGTCCCCTACTAATAATTATTCTTTTGGTGATTTCCTTCCATTATTTTCTATGGAACTTCAGGCCTTCTTTCATTTCCCGCCTTAAGGACTTCACATACTTGCTCCTTCTGTTTGCCCTCTTCTTCCAGATATTCACTTGGCTGGTTCCTTGTCATTCAAGACTTAGTCTAAATATTACCCTCTCAGAGAGTGCTTTGCTGACCATCTAACCTAAAGTAGCCCAAAGTTACTTCTAGCTCCTACTCTGTTTCATATTCTGCATAGTACTTTTTGTTTTTTATTTTGAAGTTTTTGTTTCACTTTATGTCCCTACCCCAGAAGCTATACAATGACATACAGCAAGGCAAGAACTATACATAACTTGATCCCTTCTGTATATCTTCTGTGTTTAAAACTTGGTACATGGTAGGCACTCAGTAAATGTTTTTGAGTCTCATCAATGGATGAATATTTCTAGAATGGAACTAGAAGTAAGAGAAGTTTACAGATAATTCTTTAGTACGTTTAGTTGTCTGGACACTGTTACCACACAATTCTCCGTTTGATTATTGAATCATGTTATTTTTGGGGGCAATGCTTATCCCTCTGAAAAGTTTGAATACCTAAACCATAATTTACTCTCTTAACTACTATATTAATGTGCCTTGCTCTCTAACATATTATTAAATAGCTACTTGTTTATTGTATTTTTTTTTACCCGATTAGAATGTAGGCTCTAAAAGGACAGATAGCCTTCCATTTTTTTTTTCAGTGCTGTATCTCTAACACCTGGGATGCTGTCTGGATCATAAAAGATGCTCCATAAGTATCTGTTAAATGAATACATATCTCCTGATATCAATGGTGGATTTGCAATTCTGCCCTCTGGGCTAAGAAAACTGGATCTGTGGGCCACATGGATTATATGGTTTCCAAGTCAGTCTTCAGATATGTAAATTGCCTTAGGAAGGAGAGAAGATGTCATGAAGGAAAAGAAGTTAGTATTTATCAAGTTCCACACATGTATGAGGCACCTAAATTTTATCTCTTCTACTCACAACTTTTTGAGGTAAATATTATTCCCACTATGTAGATGAGGACACTCGGGCCTAGAAAAGTTGAGTAACTTAACCTAGGTCACGCAGCTAGGAGGTGACTGAGCAAGAAATCAGTATCAAATAGTATTCTGAAGTCCAGTGGGAGATATTCACCCACAGACTCAGAAAGTTGTATAGTCTTCATTCTGGTCACTACTAGGTTTGAATCCTGTTGCACTTTTATATAGGAATTGCTAAGGTACTACAAAGTCTCTAGATGGATAACATTGTTTTTTAATGCATCTCAGTGTATTGGTTAATATTTTTCAATGAGATGTATCTTTTAGCCAGAAAATAAATTAAAAATGCTTTCTGTATTGCCTAAACCACCATTTAAAGACATATGAAAAACAATAATAAAACGTTTACATCACATGCTACAGACAGAGGGTTAAAATATTTGATATGTAAAGATCTTTTACATCTTCCACCAGAGAGATGGTGGGAGGATATGAACAAGAGATTTAGAAAAGCAACTAATATAAAGAGATGCTCAGTAGCATTAATAATTCAAAAATTATAGTGAAATAAAATTACTTTTCATGCCTATCAGGCTGACAAAGATGGGAAATGTAATTGAGAGTCAGCACTATGCAAGATGTGGCAAAAGAGGTATTTTCATACTGTGTGGAAGGCATGTAAATCGCTACATTTTTCTGGAAGAGAATTTGGAATTATCTACTACAATAAAATGTATTCATACCATTTGATTCAAAAATTCCACTTTTATATATTCCTACAAAATTCCTCTTTTAAATATACAAAGATGCCAGCCAGGTCGGTGGCTCACTCCTGTAATCCTAGCACTCTGTGGAGCTGGGGTAAGAGGATCACTTGAAGCTAGGAGTTTGAGACCAGCCCAGGCACCATAGCAAGGCCTATCTTTACAAAAAATAAAAAAAATAGCCCAGCTAGTGGTGTGCGCCTGTATTCCTGGCTTCTTGGGAGGTTGAGGCAAGAGGGTTGCTTGAGCCCAGAAATTTGAGGTTACAATGAGCTATGATTACACCACTGCCCCCCATCCTGGGTGACAGAGTGAGACCCTGTCTCTAAACAAACAAACAAAAATATATGTACAAAAATTAATTGCAGTAGCATTTCTAACATTGAAAATTATAACAGTGAATCAACAGAAAAAATAGTGAAAAAAATGACTAAATCTCTATGAATGAGAGAAATGATAGGTATATTTCAGTATGGTACTTTCAAACAATAAAATACTCCACAGATCTAAAGAGAAATGAAGAAGCATTCCTCATTGGAAAGTTTCATTTGAAAGTTGCATTGACAGTAATATGGCCAAGATATATTAAATGGGGAAAATCTTGCAACAAAGTTATAATTGTTTTGTAAAAAATATATTTTCAAATCCATATATGCACCTTCAGATTAATCAAATATATACATAAAACATTAATAAATATTAATATCATCAGTTCTTTAAAAAGAAGACCAACAGAGTACACCCCTGAGAGGAAGTTCCAAAGTAAGAATCAGACAGGTACACTCGCTGTTCAGCAATATTCTATCTTCTGCAACCTCTGCTGCTGATACCCAGGCAAACAGGGTCTGGAGTGGACCTCAAGCAATCTCCAACAGACCTACAGCTGAAGGTACTGACTATTAGAAGGAAAACTAGCAAACAGGAAGAACACCTATACCAAAACCCCATCAGTACGTCACCATCATCAAAGACCAGAGGCAGATAAAACCACGAAGATGGGGAAGAAGCAGGGCAGAAAAGCTGGAAATTCAAAAAATAAGAGCGCATCTCCCCCTGCAAAGGAGCGCAGCTCATCGCCAGCAACGGATCAAAGCTGGTCAGAGAATTACTTTGACAAAATGAGAGAAGAAGGCTTCAGTCCATCAAACTTCTCAGAGCTAAAGGAGGAATTACGTACCCAGTGCAAAGAAACTAAAAATCTTGAAAAAAGAGGGGCAGAATTGACAGCTAGACTAATTAATGCAGAGAAGGTCATAAACGAAA
>NW_022299065.1:0-1080 GCF_002776525.5 Piliocolobus tephrosceles
TCTGCAATGGGATTCTTCTTAGCGCAATGAAGCTTACGGCGACGAAGCAAGTGTCCTCAGAGGAAAACTGGAAAGAAGCTTTCTTAGAAACTTCTCTGTGCTGTGTGAATTCAGCTCACAGAGTTACACTTATGTTTCGTGGAGCAGGCCACTAACACTGTCTTTGGGGAAACTGCGAAGTTCTGCTTTGAAAGGCTTTGAGGCCTACGCTGATAAAGGAAATATCATCAGTTAAAAACGGGAAAGAAGCTTTCTGAGAAACTTCTTTGTGATCTGTGGATTCGTCTCACAGATTTACATCTTTGTCCTCAGGAAGCAGTTTGCTAAAACTGTTTTCCTAGAATCTACAAGGTGATATTTGGGAGCCAATAGGGGCCCACGGTGAAAAAGGAATTATCATAACCCAATAACTAGAGGGAAGCTTTCTGAGAGATTCCTTTCTGATATGTGACTTCATCCCACAGAGTTCCACACAATGTTTCTTGGCAGAGTTTGCTAAGACTGCTGTCTTGGATTCTGCAAAGTGATATTTGGGAGCTCATTGAGGGCTATGGGGAAAATGGTTATATCCTCAGACAGAAAGTGGCAAGAAGCATTCTGAGAAACTGCATTGCTATGTGTGAGTGCAACTCACAGAGTTACCCGTTTCTCTTCAGCTTTCAGTTTGCGAAGACAGTTTGCTTGGAATCTGCAATGGGATTCTTCTTAGCGCAATGAAGCTTACGGCGACGAAGCAAGTGTCCTCAGAGGAAAACTGGAAAGAAGCTTTCTTAGAAACTTCTCTCTGCTGTGTGAATACAGCTCACAGAGTTACACTTATCTTTGAAGGAGCAGGCCACTAACACTGTCTTTGGGGAAATTGCGAAGTTCTCTTTTGGAAGGCTTTGAGGCTTACGCTGATAAAGGAAATATCATCAGTTAAAAACGGGTAAGAAGCTTTCTGAGTAACTTCTTTGTGATCTATGAATTCGTCTCACAGAGGTACATCTTTGTCCTCAGGAAGCAGTTTGCTAAAACTGTTTTCCTAGAATCTACAAGGTGATATTTGGGAGCCAATAGGGGCCCATGGTGAAAAAGGAA
>NW_022299067.1:0-2117 GCF_002776525.5 Piliocolobus tephrosceles
ATTACCAAATTCAATATAACAATGTACAAACATAATGATATATCACATCCAAGTACGATTTTACTGAGGTATGCTAAGCTGATTCAGTATTTGAAAATCAATTAATATAATCCATCAACAGGCTGAAATAGAAAAATTACATGATCCCATAAGTAGATATACAAAAAAAACTGGCAAAATCAAAAACCTGCTTATAACAAAAATTTTCGGTAAACTTGGAATAGAGAAGAAAATTCTACAACTTCATCAAAAATAACTACAAAGAGCTTAAAGCTAACATCACACTTCATGGTGAGAAGCTAAAAGCTTTTCTACTAAGAACAAGTCAAGAATATTTCCTCTCACTACAGATTTTTGACATTTTCCTGGAAGTCCTAGGAAATGCAGGGAGACAATAAAATAAAATGTAAAATATATGGATTAGAAACACAGAAATAAAAATAAAAATACTGGGGTTTTTTTTTTTTTTTTTGAAGACTCGCTCATCAATATATAAAATTCAAAGTAACAAATATTCTGGATCTATTATATGATTATAGCAAGGTTTCAGAATACTAAATTAATATCAGAACGTTAATTGCTTTTATATATACTGGCAATGAACAAATGGAATTTGAAATTAAAAAACGCAAAACGTAATACCATTTACATGAGCACCTCACAAAAATGAAATACTTAGGAATTTACCTGAAAAGATAATGTATGTCTGAAAGGAAAACCATAACACTGAATGAAAGAAATAAAATAAGGAATAAACAGATGGAGAACTATTCCACGTTAATAAGGAAGAATCAATACTGTCAAGTTGTCAGTTCTTCCCAATCTAATCTACAGATTCAATGCAATCTCAGGCAAAACCACAGAAAGGTATTTTGTCAGTATTAACAAACATTGTATGGAAGGTCAGAAGACCCAGAATTGCCAACAAAATACTAAAGAACAACATTAGAGGACTGACATTACCTGGATTTAAACCTTTCTATGAAGCTATAATAATAAAGACTCTTTCTATAAAGCTATAATAATAAAGACCCTTTCTATAAAGCTATAATAATAAAGACTGTGTGTTATTGATGAAAGATTAGACAAATAGGTCAATGGGGCAGAATAAAGGGCCTCAAAATAGATCTACATAAATAGAGTCAACTGATCTTTTCAAAGGAGAAAAGGCAATCCAATAGAAAAATGATAATCAACTCAAAACACGGTGTGGGGAAAACTAGACATCCCATGTAAATATTTGGGGGGGTGCGTATACACACATTTGCATGTGATACTTAGTATATAACACATACACACATATTTTTATGTACATGTTTTTACAGACCTTATACCTTCCAAAAATTAACTCAAAATAAATCATAGTTGTAACTATGCAAAATGCAGAACGATAAAACTGCCAGAAGGAAATTTAGATGACATTGGGTGCAGTGCTGACTTTGTATATACAACACCAAAGGCACAATCAAGGAAAGAAATACGAAATAATTAATGAACTTCATTAGAAGTAAAAACTGTTGCTCTGTGAAAGATAATGTCAAGAACACAGGAAGGAAATCCACAAATGGTGAGGAAAATATTTGTCAACACACATAATAAGTACTCTTAAATCTCAACAATAATAAACAACCTGATTAAAAATTGAACCAAAGACTAACAGACTCTTTACCAAAGAAATACGCAGAAGAAAATCATGCATAAGAAAAGAGGCCCGCCGGGCACAGAGGCTCACGCCTGTAATCCCAGCACTTTGGGAGGCCAAGGCGGACAGACCACCTGAGGTCAGGAGTTTGAGACCAGCCTGACCAAAATGGAGAAACCCCATCTTTACTAAAAACACAAAATTAGCCAAGTGTGGTGGTGCATGCCTGTAATCCCAGCTACTCAGCAGGCTGAGGCAGAAGAATCGCTTGAACCTGGGAGGTAGAGGTCGCGGTTAGCCTAGAACACGCCATTGCACCCCAGTCTGGGCAGCCAGAGCAAAACTCAGTCTCAAAAAAAAAAAAAAGAAAAGAAAAAGAAAAGAGCCTCCACATCATACGTCATCATGAAAATGCAAATTAAAACAATGAGATACCACAACACATTTACTAAAATGGCCAAAATCCATCACACAA
>NW_022299068.1:0-3607 GCF_002776525.5 Piliocolobus tephrosceles
ACTCCATCCAAAAGAGATGATAGACTTGCTCTGACAAAACAGATTCAGTGAATTACAAATGACCCAGAACACCTACAGATTTCAGGTTTCAGGTAAGTGATTGCCTTTCCTTTCACTTAGAAACCTCCCAATGCTCATCTTACTGATAAACTCTAAGGACCAGGCAGGAGACTAAACACCAGACAAACCCAGCCCCAGATGCCCCGAGGGAGCCCATCCCAGCACTCACTCTGCTGCACTGAAATGATGTCCAGGTCAGTTTATCCCAGTAGACCAAGAACTCCAGCTCTCCATGTGTGAGTCACCAGTGCTGCCTTGCATCTCTGCTTCTCTGCTTCTATGACGGTGCTTCTGCACTTCACAGGAAATCTGTATCAATGTTTGTCAACACTATATATGACAGTATAACTTAATATCTGCACAGAAAATATAAATTCTCTGAGGACCAGGGCCGGGTTTATTAGCCTTTGTACTCCCACTGCCACTGTCTGGGACATCAGAGGTACCCGGTAGAAGTTGGTGAAGAGAAAAAAAAGGCAGAGGAGAGACAGGAAAGCATGACCAACACTGCAGACACAGATTCTGAGGTGGCTGGAGGAGAGGCAGGGCAGAGAAACTTCCCGGATGCTGGAATGTGGTTCACTGTGATACCTGCTGCTGGATTTCAAATGTCAAAGGTGATGCTTTGCTGACCTTCACCTCTGACTGCCTTTTAACTGCCCTTTAGCTTTCCCAACCTCAAGACAGGTGTTGGGGTCCACGTGTTTTCCTAAACAAAGGAATGAACACACAAGATAACACAAGACGAGACAAACGTGGTGGCCGCCCCGAACGACATGCTCTGCTTTATTTTATACCATCGTTTGCGGAATATTAGCAAGTCGCCAGACACATTGTTGTTTCTCTGATCTTTCCCTGACTTTCTGAATTTCCAAGATGTTTACATATAAACAAGCCCTCAGGGTCTGCTATTTGCAACTGAGGCCAGTCTTGTAGGCTCCTTTGTCCTCCCTGTTTGCAGAGGAGAAATGCCCAGCTTCGTTTGTGAGAGCGGGACTATAATGTTAATGGGGGAATGGAATGCTCAGTTGTAAAAGCAGATAGTCCTCTACAGAAAGGGCACTTAGAAACTGCAATGTCAAGAAATTATGCTTCATTAAAGCATGGGAATGTTATTTACATGGACCTTCATTACTTCATTTTTTACATGGGAATGTAAATAATTGAAGAGATTGTTAAAGACTAAATCATGCACATTCAATAACTTTGTAAAATATTAATGATAACTGAAACACAAATTTTGATGGTCCCCAAAAATGCTAAAATATAAAACAATACTGGCCAATTAAAGATAGAAAACAATCCTAATGAAGCTCCCCAACAGACACATTAAAACTTCTCTGTACATTAAACATTTGGGATTTCAAAGGAAAACCAAGATTCTTTCCATTCTTAATACGGCATTTAAAGAAAAAATCTTAGGTAATGCAATATTTCGTTTAAAATTTACAAAATTCCATTACATTCATGATTTCATTTCATCCTCAAAACAATCTCCTGAGTTAGGCAGAACAGGTATTACTAACAAATAACTCCATTTTACAGGTAAGGGAACTGAAGTTCACAAAGTACTTGGACTTAACAAAAGCTTTAATAGGGCCACATATCGAAACCAAATCCTCTGCTCAAAAGAACTAGAGTAAGTTTTCTTTTACATATTATTCATACTTATATCCTGTCAACACCCAAAAATGTTTTGTAGCCTGCAATAATAGACACCTATCCAATAAGAACATTAAAATGAAAAACAGGTGGAAAAAAAAAAAAAAAAACAGCAGGTGACATGGGAGACAGACAAAGGTAGATACCAAGGACTGAGACTTAGAATCTAAGAAAACTTCATCTCTGACCTTCCAGTTCCAGGGAGATGATACTAAAGGAAACAAGATGGTTTATAGACTCATAAACTGACAAAAGAGAGGTTGCATCAGTTCTTAACTATGAAACACTCCTGGCAGCCACAGCAAATCTCTAGGACAACATACCAATGGCATCAAAGCAAGAGTATACTTCAGTGATAGAGTGAATTAAGTTCCCTGTTTGGGACCCAGGCCAGGGCTAGAGAAAACAACTCTGAAATGTAGAGCTCAAAAATATATCCTCGGCTGGGTGCGGTGGCTCAAGCCTGTAATCCCAGCACTTTGGGAGGCCGAGACGGGCAGATCACGAGGTCAGGAGATCGAGACCATCCTGGCTAACATGGTGAAACCCCGTCTCTACTAAAAAAATGCAAAAAAACTAGCCGGGCGAGCTGGCGGGCGCCTGTAGTCCCAACTACTCGGGAGGCTGAGGCAGGAGAATGGCGTGAACCCAGGAGGCGGAGCTTGCAGTGAGCTGAGATCCGGCCACTGCACTCGAGCCTGGGTGACAGAGCAAGACTCCATCTCAAAAAAAAAAAAAAAAAAAATTAAATATAAATTTTTATTTGAACTATAAATATATATATATATATATATCCTCTGTCGGCCAGGCACAGTGGCTCACACCTGTAATCCCCAGCACTCTGGAAGGCCAAGGCGGGCAGATCACGAAGTCAGGAGATGGAGACCATCCTTGGTAGCACTGTGAAATCCTGTTTCTACTAAAAATACAAAAAATTAGCTAAGCGTGGTGGCAGGCACCTATAGTCCCAGCTGCTTGGAAGGCTGAGGTAGGAGAATGGAGTGAACCCAGGAGGCGGAGCTTGCAGTGAGCGGAGATCCTGCCACTGTGCTCTAGCCTGGGCAATAGAGCAAAACTCCGACTCCAAAAAAAAAAAAAAAAAACTACATATATATATATATACACACACACCCTGTATCTTCTCCATACCCAAGTGTCCCCTTCTGTGAGAGACTTCCTTACACCATTGCGGGGAAACGAGTTTTTCTCTGCTATATTTGCTTGAAAGAATTAAAGGTGTAGGGCAAAAATTCTTGGAAATTATGTTGTTTACGATCCTCAAAAGTGAGAAAAGTGAAGCCCAGAAGAGAAGACCTTCCAGGAAAATTCCAGAGCCGGAGGTAGACCAAGTACATTGTTTCTGTTTTTATTTTGAGAGGAAGTCTCACTCTATGGTCCAGGCTGGAGTGCAGTGGAGCCATTTCACTCACTGCAACCTCCGCCTCCTGGGTTCAAGCTATTCTCCTGCCTCAGTCTCCGGAGTAGCTGCGATTACAGGAGCCCACCACCAAGCCCAACCAATTTTTGTATTTTTAGTAGAGACAGGGTTTCACCATGTTGGCCAGGTTGGTCTCGAACTCCTGACCTTAAGTGATCCGCCTGCCTAGGCATCCCAAAGTCCTCTGATTACAGGCGTGAGCCACCACACCCAGCCTACCTGGTAAGTTTTAATCAAGTACTCTGAACTATGCAACAAACACTAGGAAGTAATAGAAAAAAAATTAATCTAAAAACCCTCTGGAGAGTCAAAGAATTGCAGATTTTAAATAGCATGAATACTTGGATTCATGGTAATGAAAAAGGACCTCGCACTTACCCGCATATACAAACTGCCTGCTCACCTCTATCAGAGTATTTTTCAAGCTGTGCTGCAGTTAACTATGTA
>NW_022299070.1:0-1302 GCF_002776525.5 Piliocolobus tephrosceles
AACCTAGCAGGGCAGGCCAACATTCAAATTCAGGAAATACAGAGAACGCCACAAAGACACTCCTCCAAAACGGCAACTCCACGACACATAATTGTCAGATTCACCAAAGTTGAAATAAAGGAAAAAATCTTAAGGGCAGCCAGAGAGAAAGGTCGGGTTACCCACAAAGGGAAGCCCATCAGACTGACAGCAGGTCTCTCGGCAGAAACTCTACAAGCCAGAAGAGAGTGGGGGCCAATATTCAACGTTCTTAAAGAAAAGAATTTTGAACCCAGAATTTCATATCCAGCCAAACTAAGTTTCATAAGTGAAGGAGAAATAAAATTCTTTACAGATAAGCAAATGCTTAGAGATTTTGTCACCACCAGGCCTGCCCTACAAGAGACCCTGAAGAAAGCCCTAAACATGGAAAGGAACAACCGGTACCAGCCATTGCAAAAACATGCCAAAATGTAAACACCATCGAGCCTAGGAAAAAACTGCATCAACTAATGAGCAAAATAACCAGTTAATATCATAATGGCAGGATCAAGTTCACACATAACAATATTAACCTTAAATGTAAATGGACGAAATGCTCCAATTAAAAGACACAGACTGGCAAACTGGAGAAAGAGTCAAGACCCATCAGTCTGCTGTCTTCAGGAGACACATCTCACATGCAGAGACATAAATAGGCTCAAAATAAAGGGATGGAGGAAGATCTACCAAGCAAATGGAGAACAAAAAAAAGCAGGGGTTGCAATCGTAGTCTCTGACAAAACAGACTTTAAACCATCAAAGATCAAAAGAGACAAAGAAGGCCATTACCTAATGGTAAAGGGATCAATTCAACAGGAAGAGCTGACTATCCTAAATATATATGCACCCAAAACAGGAGCACCCAGATTCATAAAACAAGTCCTTACAGACTTACAAAGAGACTTAGACTCCCATACAATAATAATGGGAGACTGCAACACTCCACTGTCAACATTAGACAGATCAACGAGACAGAAAGTTAACAAGGATATCCAGGAATTGAACTCATCTCCGCACCAAGCGGACCTAATAGACATCTATAGAACTCTCCACCCCAAGTCAACAGAATATACATTCTTCTCAGCACCACATCACACTTATTCCAAAATTGACCACATAATTGGAAGTAAAGCACTCCTCAGCAAATGTAAAAGAACAGAAATTATAACAAACTGTCTCTCTGACCACAGTGCAATCAAACTAGAACTCAGGACTAAGAAATTCAATCAAAACCGCTCAACTACATGGAAACTGAACAACCTGCTCCTGAATGACTACTGT
>NW_022299071.1:0-1193 GCF_002776525.5 Piliocolobus tephrosceles
GCGGCCCCTGCGGCTCTCTCCTGCCCCCTGCTGGCTGGCCAAGCAGCCTCGCGACAGCATACTCAGTGTGAATGTTCACTGGGGCAGGCCAAGGCTTTTGTTCCAGAAACACCAGTGTGTTGAGCGTGGCAATAAAGACGTGTGTCTGAAACCTCTTGAACAAAGGAATTTGATGTTTCAAATGCATCTCGAAGGCTAAAGACTTTGCTATGGTCAATATACAGGAGAAAAGAAGGTTTGATGAAATAGAAAGACAGGAGTAGCAAGTGACGTGCTTGTGCCCCGTATGACTAAGCGATGTCGTGGCCGTTCCACACCACGGTCTCTGAGCAGCCAGCCTGCAGATACTGGGTCAATTTAGATATCCCTGATCTCTGCAGAGCTTTGATCAGGTAGCCCAGGAGCAGATAAACCCAAACGCTGACTGGAAACCCTGGCACACGGAGGCACTGGAAGCAGCAAGCTGCTATTAACATCATAGTGAGAGGCCATCGCCTGCTCTCTTAGGGGTGTCAGCTTCTTTTGCTTCTAGACTTTCATCTGCGTTACAATACAGTTTTGTTCAGTTTATCCCCATTACTCCGCTGTCTTCGCTGTTAAAGTCTCAGCCAGCACTTAGCTCTGACACTGTAGGAATTTGACTGTCCTGCTGACCAGGCCTACCTGGCATGGCTGTAAAGCAGGCCAGAGCTTTCCGGAAGGCAGAGACGAGAACCCGAGGCAGGAAAGAGCGTTGCTGGTCCACATATGGCAGTGCACCTGCAGCAGAGCATGTACGTGCACGTTTCAGGCTAAACAAGTGTAGGAGAGAAGAAAACCGCCTATGATTAGTCACTTAAAATGCCACACACCCAACCCTTGAGACCCTAGCACATAGAATAGTAGGGGTCTTGGAGACGGCAGGTGTGCTGAAGTCTGATTTTCTCACTTAGCTTTTCCAGCAGCATTTTCCTCATCTCTAAGCTGGGGCTAACAACTGCCCCGCATAGATTTGTGCATGGAACCGTGCGTGTGAAGTGGGGTAGCCCCCAGGTCCTAGGAAGGACTCGTGGTCAGTGTCGGTGGTCATGCGTGCTGTACGGGTCCCCCAGGAGGACCGTTGCTACAGATAACTCCCTCCGTTTAATGTCACTGAAGGTAAAAGGTGGAGCTTGGCTTCTGATGTGTCTGGTTTGCTGCAGGCCGCGCTGCAC
>NW_022299072.1:0-1064 GCF_002776525.5 Piliocolobus tephrosceles
ATCATTTTTTATTGCGTCTATTTGATTCCTCTCTCTTTTCTTCTTTATTAGCCTTGCTAGCGGTCTGTCAATTTTGTTGATCTTTTCAAAAAACCAACTCCTGGATTCATTGATTTTTTGGAGGGTTTTTTGTGTCTCTATCTCCTTCAGTTCTGCTCTGATCTTAGTTATTTCTTGCCTTCTGCTAGCTTTTGAATGTGTTTGCTCTTGCCTCTCTGGTTCGTTTAATTGTGATGTTAGAGTGTCAATTTTAGATCTTTTCTGCTTTCACTTGTGGGCATTTAGTGCTATAAATTTCCCTCTACACACTGCTTTAAATGTGTCCCAGAGATTCTGGTATGTTGTATCTTTGTTCTCATTGGTTTCAAAGAACATCTTTATTTCTGCTTTCATTTCGTCATGTACCCAGTAGTCATTCAGGAGCAAGTTGTTCAGTTTCCACCTTGTTGAGCGGTTTTTATTGAGTTTCTTAGTCCTTAGTTCTAGTCTGATTGCACTGTGGTCTGAGAGACAGTTTGTTATAATTTCTGTTCTTTTACATTTCCTGAGGAGTGCTTTACTTCCAATTATGTGGTCAATTTTGGAATAAGCGTGGTGTGATGCTTAGAAGAATGTATACTCTGTTGATTTGGGGTGCAGAGTTCTATAGATGTCTATTAGTTCGACTTGGTGGAGAGATGAGTTCAATTCCTGGATATCCTTGTTAACATTCTGTCTCGATGATCTGTCTAATGTTGACAGTGGAGTGTTGAAGTCTCCCAATATTGTTGTATGGGAGTCTAAGTCTCTTTGTAAGTCTCTAAGGGCTTGCTTTATGAATTTTGGTGCTCATGCATTGGGTGCATATATATTTAGGATAGTTAGCTCTTCCTGTTGAATTGATCCCTTTACCATTATGTAATGGCCTTCTTTGTCTCTTTTGATCTTTGATGGCTTAAAGTCTGTTTTATCAGAGACTAGGATTGCAACCCCTGCTTTTTTTGTTCTCCATTTGCTTGGTAGATCTTCCTCCATCCCTTTATTTTGAGCCTATGTATGTCTCTGCATGTGAGATGGGTCTCCTG
>NW_022299073.1:0-1012 GCF_002776525.5 Piliocolobus tephrosceles
AGGATATATCCTTTTTCACCATTGGCCTCAATGAGCTCCCAAGTATCACATTGCGGAATCCACGACAAGATTCTTAGCAAACTGTTCCAAGAAGAGAAGTGTGTAACTCTGTGTGATGAAGCCACACATCAGAAAGCAATCTCTCAGAAAGCTATTCTCTAGTTGTTCTCCGAGGTACTTGCTTTTTCACAATAGGCCCGAAATGCCACCCAAATATGACTGTGCAGGTTCCAGGAAAAGAGGGTTAGCAAACTGCTTCCTGAGGAATAAGTTGTAACTCTGTAAGATGAAATCAGAGATCACAAAGAAATTTCTCAGAAAGCTTCTCTCTCGTTTTGAACTGATGATATTTCCTTTATCAGCGTAGTCCTCAAAGCCATCCAAAATAACCTTTCTTACGTTCTTCAAAGACAGTGTCAATGGCCTGCTCCATGAAACATAAGTTTAACTCTGTGAGATGAATTCACACATCAACAAGAAGTTTCTAGGAAGCTTCCTTCTAGTTTTCATAGGAGGATATTTCCTTTGTCACCATTAGCTTCACTGCGCTAAGAAAAATCCCATTGCAGATTTCCAGAAAACTGTGTTGGCAAATTGTTGGCTGAAGAGAAACGTGTATCTCTGTGAGTTGCATTCACACATCGCAAAGCAGTTTCTCAGAAGGCTTCTTTCCAGTTGTTTGGACTAGCGGAGGCAGGATGGTGCACTTCCGGGTTCTTCTTCACCACCAACTCTTCCCGTGTGTGTGAGGATGCAGCTGACGCCCGGGAAGGTGCAGATTAATCAGTCATGCACCAGGTGACGTCAATCCGAAGAGACCAAGATTTACCTGGTGGCACCTGCGGAGCGACATGCCCGTGCCCCACCTATTGTCCTTCCACTCCTAGAAAAGTTGCTCCCAGCAGATGCACCGGGGGTGGGCTTTCTCAGCCCCCACTCTTCTCGGGACTGTATTAGAAACTCCGCCCCCCCACCCCCAGCTCCGGTCCCTGAAGCTAGATGACCAAAGAAT
>NW_022299074.1:0-1019 GCF_002776525.5 Piliocolobus tephrosceles
TTAGAAACATTTAAGCAGTACGCGCCCGCCCATATATTTTTTTTTTTTATTAAACGTTGTAACTACATAAATGAAATAAATGCTAGTTTTTTTTTTTTTTTTTCTTTTAGTAAGTCGTAAAATATATATATATATATATATAAATTACAAGCGTATATATTTACGTGTACATATATAAATATACAAAGGAAATTATTTTATTAGAAGCAAAACATAGTGATTAATTTAAAAAAAAAAAAAAAAAATAAAAAAATAAAATATTATTTTAAACATAACACAAAATTGAGTGTTTTGTAATATATATATGTATATGTATATAGCACATATGTGTGTTTTTGTGTGTACAGGAAAAAGACAAGTATTACAAAAATCCGATATTAGTTAGCAAGTTAATAATAATGATGTTTTAAAAAATAAAATAAATAATTCAGTGTTCGCTAGTTACGAAACGCAATTATTTATTTTATACGCATTATATGTGTGTATTGTAATAAGATAGTGTGCTGGTATAAGTATTATAAATATGTATATATATAACATATAATAATAACAATATATAATAATAAAAAATATATATAATTATATGTACAAAGTTACAGGTACAATTACATGTACATGTACAGGTAAAAATGATAAAAAGTGATCAACATTGTACACATATATATATATATATATATACATATGTACAATAATTGTAATACGAAAAATAAAATGTTTACATAAAAAATAAATAAAACGAAAGACAAAATAACATAAATATAACACATATAATAGTATAATAAAATTACAAATATGTAAAAATAAAGTGAGTATAACAATGTGCTAAAAATGCGGAGCTGCAAAAATACGAAGCTGCAATAATGTATATACAAATTTTATTTTCTGTCTCATTCTCAAAACATAATTTTAAAATAACTCTTTAGCTTTTTATTCATGAACTGTTCATAAATATTTAACTATTTGGAATGCTTTTAGTTCTGTTAATATTTAATGTTTATTAAATGATATTTTAAAAATAA
>NW_022299075.1:0-1657 GCF_002776525.5 Piliocolobus tephrosceles
TCCAGCCTTTCTAAGGACATAGAGGAATATAAAGTGCAGATGGGAGAGTTCATATTTTGGGCATCTCTGTTCTTTTGAAATCAAAGTGCAAAGAAAAAGTTTTGCCTTGAGGTCTTAACCCATACTTTTTTCCTCCTGAGGTTTTAAGATTTTCTTAACTGCTTTTTTCTCCCCTGATCCTTGGGGAACTTCTGTCTTCATATCTTCTTAAAAGATATGGTTAAATTAAACAATGAAATTTAAAAACATGCTTTCATATTTTTCTTTAAACTGATGTATCTGACATTGGTGAAGAACTAACTGGGAGTATTGGTTTATTTTTATTTTTTTGAGACAGTCTTGCTGTGTTGCCCAGGCTGAAATGCAGTAGCATGATCTTGGCTCACTGCAGCCTCACCTCTTGGTTCACGCCATTCTCCTGCCTCAGCCTCCTGAGTAGCTGGGATTATAAGTGCCTGCCACCATGGCTGGTTCATTTTTTTGTATTAGTAAAGACCGGGTTTCAACATGTTGGCCAGGCTGGTCTTGAATTCCTGACCTCAGGTGATTCGCTCACCTTGGCCTCCCAAAGTGCTGGGATTACAGGCACGAGCCACCAAACTCGGCCTGGTATATCCTTGATTATAACTGTAACATATCCCTTTAATAAAAAAAAAACAGAACAACAACAACAAAACAGCTGTCTGAAAAGTCTCGAAATTAAAGAGCTCACTTGGACAGGGATTTGGACACCAGTTGAATGGCCCAGCACACCACAGTTACATGGGCCACTCGGCCTGTTAAATCCTTAGGGTATTTGAAGTCATGTGGATATTTGCATTTCTGCCTCTGGATATCGTGTTAGTATTCGGGTAGTGTTTGAGGGCCAGGCTCAAATCCGGGAAAACAAGAGCCCCTGCCCTCACGGCACTTCTCTTCCATGTGTGTGTGAGGAAAATAGAAAGCATAAGATAGTTTTTTCAATGAGCTGGGAAGATGGAAAAACAAACTTAAGATGTTTACTTCTTCAGAAGAAGGGAAGTGCAAGGACCACTCAGCTTTTCTGCTGCTGAAGGAGGCCCCTGGTGGAGGCTGTTTCAGAGGTGGGGTTTCTCTGAGAAAGGTGGTAAGAGGCAAATAGGATACCCCATCTGGTTTGCCAGAGATGGGGAAAGTTAGTATCCCCAAAACAGCCTCAGCATTCTGGCAAAGGCTTTGGAAAACCAGCTAGGGTGTGGGACCTTGTTGGCCGCTGGGTAGAAGGAAAACATTGCTGGTCCCGAGGACTGTACTGTTCTTCCAGTGCTATAAAGAACTATCTGAGGCTGGGTCATAAGGGAAAAAAAGGTTTAATTGGCATACAGTTCTGTGGGCTGTACAGGCTTCTACATCTGGGGAAACTTACAATCAGAGTGGAAGGTGAAGGGGAGGCCGGCATGTCTTCACATGGCTGGAAGGGGAGAGAGAGTGAAGGGGAAGGTGCCATGCACCTCCAAACAACCAGATCTCAGGAGAACTATCATGAGAACAGCACTTGGGGGATTGTGCTAAACCGTTAGAAACCACCCCCATGAGTCAGTCACCTCCCACCAGGGCCCACCTCCAACACAGGGTTAGAGTTCAGCATGAGATTTGGGTGGGGACACACAGCCACACCCTGTCAGGCTTCCCATTCTTC
>NW_022299077.1:0-1730 GCF_002776525.5 Piliocolobus tephrosceles
ATTTAAAGCATCGAGAGTTATGAAAGTAGTCATGTGGGACAGACAGCCGAAATTCTATGGGATGTGAGATGAGCCTAAGTGTCTATGATATTTGTTAGAAGGAGGATGACATCAAATTTAAATCTGTTGTTCCTAGGGATGAAGAAGGAACATCATTGGAGCTAGGCGTTTTGGAAGAAAAGGGAAGAGATTGGATGTGACACAGAGGGTATCTTTCGCATCTCCATAGTATTAGGAGTAAGGAAAGTGAAACAGCTACCAGTTGAGAATCTTACAGGAGAAGCAGTATTCTTGAGGGTAGGGAGTTTCCTAAAAGCGCTAATAATACAATAAATAAAATGTTTTAAAAAAGTGATTCAGATGATTTTATCAATTATTTGTTTCTGTTTAACAAACCACTAAATCTTTGGATTTAAAGTAGCAACGCTTTTTTTTTTTTTTCCCCCTCATAAATCTACACCCCAGCCAATAGGTTCCACTGATTTGGGACAGAAGTACTGATCAGAATTGGGCTTGCTCAGGTGTTTGCATTCAGTTAGTGAATTGGCCAGGGCTGGCTGGTTACTATGCTTTGCCTGGAAAAACCTGAGTTCTGCTCCATGTGTTTCTCATATCACTCCAGCTACCATTCCCTCCACCCATGGTAACGGCAGAAGATTTGAATTAACTATTCAGAAAGAAAGCATCAGTGGCTAATAAACATATTACAAGAAGGTCATTTCTCATTACTAATCAGTGAACACACATTAAAACAATTAAAAGGTAAAATTTTATACATGTTAAGAAAGGTTTGTAAAATTCATTGTTGGTGAGCGGGATGGAAAAATATATGCTTTCATTTAGTTTCAGAGAGAGAATAAATTATTCCTCCACCTTTGGTAGGACTTTGAGCCATGTGTATCAGTTTTTAAATTGAAGATACTTTTTAATCCCAAAACTATTCTTCAAGGTATCAACCATAAAAGAATATTCATTATAAAAGAATACTCACAGTACTTATAAAGATGTTTAAAGATGTTCATTGTAGCATTGTACAAAATATCACACATTGTAGGAAGTTAAATGTGTAAGTAAAGATTGATTGAATACAGCAATTCCTCATGCATCAGTCAGAGACTTAGATGAAAACAAGTGCCATACTCAAATTAAGTAACTGAACATATTTTAATAAAGGCATTGTTTACAATGATATGGGTACAAGTTTAGGAAAGCCAGAAAGGGAAATGTAGTATCCTGGAGTTTATAACTATGGAAAACTCCCAGTATCTCTTGACCTAATGGGAAACTCATGACAGCTGTGTGTAGAAGGCCACCTGATAAAAGGTATGACCCTTGGTGGGGGGAAGATGACAAACAAATAGATAACAAGTGTGCAGGAAGGTGGGAAGTAAGTGTCTCAACTTTGCTTTTCTTCTTTCTGTGTCTCCTGCCATTCGCTTTCACTGCACTGACAGATACAATCAGAAGCCACAGGGCAAGGAAGGCGTTGAGGATCAAGAGCTCTTTCAGGCAGTCGTTTTAGTTCAGTTTCCCAGGACACAGAGCAGTGTGGAGAAGAGTGGAGACTGGATCCGGACAGACGAAAGGAAGTTATACCGCATAACACACACGTCAGTGTTCAATAGCAGAAAGGAGGTCCGGGTAAGTTCATACTTGTTTAGATAGAATGATTTCTCCAAAATAGGTAAATGAAAAATTTTAATACCTGCAATCTAGTATTTTTAATATAA
>NW_022299078.1:0-1103 GCF_002776525.5 Piliocolobus tephrosceles
AAGAGCAACTCCAAGACACATAATTGCCAGATTCACCAAAGTTGAAATGAAGGAAAAAATCTTAAGGGCACCCAGAGAGAGATGTTGGGTTACCCACAAAGGGAAGCCCATCAGACTGACAACAGATCTCTCGGCAGAAATTCTACAAGCCAGAAGAGAGTGGGGGCCAATATTCAACGTTCTTAAAGAAAAGAATTTTCAACCCAGAATTTCATATCCAGCCAAACTAAGTTTCATAAGTGAAGGAGAAATAAAATTCTTTACAGATAAGCAAATACTTAGAGATTTTGTCACCACCAGGCCTGCCTTACAAGAGACCCTGAAGGAAGCCCTAAACATGGAAAGGAACAACTGGTACTAGCCATTGCAAAAATATGCCACAATGTAAAGACCATCAAGGCTAGGAAGAAACTGCATCAACTAATGAGCAAAATAACCAGTTAATATCATAATGGCAGGATCAAGTTCACACATAACAATATTAACCTTAAATGTTAATGGACTAAATGCTCCAATTAAAAGACACAGACTGGCAAACTGGATGAAGAGTCAAGACCCATCAGTCTGCTGTCTTCAGGAGACCCATCTCACATGCAGAGACATACATAGGCTCAAAATAAAGGGATGGAGGAAGATCTACCAAGCAAATGGAGAACAAAAAAAAGCAGGGGATGCAATCCTAGTCTCTGATAACACAGACTTTAAGCCATCAAAGATCAAAAGAGACAAAGAAGGCCATTACATAATGGTAAAGGGATCAATTCAACAGGAAGAGCTAACTATCCTAAATATATATGCACCCAATACAGGAGCACCCAGATTCATAAAGCAAGTCCTTAGAGACTTACAAAGAGACTTAGACTCCCATACAATAATAATGGGAGACTTCAACACTCCACTGTCAACATTAGACAGATCAATGAGACAGAAAGTTAACAAGGATATCCAGGAATTGAACTCATCTCTGCACCAAGCGGACCTAATAGACATCTATAGAACTCTCCACCCCAAGTCAACAGAATATACATTCTTCTCAGCACCACATCACACTTATTCCAAAATTGACCACATAATTGGAAGTAAAGCACTCCTCAGCAAATGTA
>NW_022299079.1:0-1510 GCF_002776525.5 Piliocolobus tephrosceles
GCAGGAGAATCGCTTGAACCCGGGAGGCAGAGGTTGCAGTAAGCTGAGATTGTGCCACTGCATTCCAGCCTTGTCGACAGAGTGAGACTGTCTCAAAAAAAAAAAAAAAAAAAAAAAATTACATAATCCTTCTGCAAAACTATCCAATGGAAGAAATGCAAACTCTTTAAAATGGCCTCTAAAACTGTCCAAAGCCCTATTATTCTCTAAATCTCACCTCATACTGTTGTACCTCTTTCACTGTGCTTCTGCTAAATGGGATTCTGTCCATTCCTCTGAAGTAGGAATGGATCTGTTCTGCCAAGGATCTTCCTGCATTCTTGTCCCCCTATTCATCCTCTCCATTTGGCTAGTCAAATCCCTGGTGTCCTGCTAATGGCACCTCACTTATCACTCATTCAAAAGCAAGTCCCCACTACATTCTCTTTAAGCCTCTGCTTTAAGTGTCATCTACTCTGACCACCTTAATGAAAATTGCAACTTCCTGTCTTCCACTCCATAACCTCTTCTCTTTTTCTTTTTCTTTTTTTTTAATTTCTAATAGGAATAGATTATCTTCTTTTTCTCTCTAGCATGTATCACTTCTTTGGTTTTTTTTGTTTGTTTGTTTGTTTGAGACGGAGTCTCACTCTGTTGAGCTGGAGTGCAGTGGCGCAATCTCAGCTCAATGCAACCTCCACTTCCCAGGTTCAAGTGATTCTCCTGCCTTGGCCTCCCGAGTAGCTGGGATTGCAGGTACCCGCCACCACGCCCGGCTAAGTTTTTGTATTTTTCGTAGAGACAGGGTTTTATTATGTTAGCCAGGTTGGTCTCGAACACCTGACCTCGTGATCCACCTGCCTAAGCCTCTCAAACTGCTAGGATTACAGGCTTGAGGCACTGCGCCCGGCAGCATTTATCATTCCTAAATTACCATAAAATACACATAATTGATGTTTATTGTCTAGTTCCCTCTCTAGACTATAAACTCTAAGAAGGCAGAGATTTTTGTCTGGTTCACTGCTGTAGCCACAGTGCCTAGTAGGATGCCTGACACATATAAGTGTTCAGCAGTTACTTTCATAGCATTTCTTGTTTGCATATTTACTAATGACTTACTGAATGTCTGTCTCCCTCTCTAGACTATAAGCTCCATGAATACTGACTCCCATATGTATTTTGTTCACCACTGTGTAACCAGTGTCTAGTACATTGTCTCACACATAGCAGGCACTCATTAAAAATTATTGTATAAATATGGCTGGGCGCGGTGGCTCAAGCCTGTAATCCCAGCACTTTGGGAGGCCGAGACGGGTGGATCACGAGGTCCGGAGATCAAGACCACCCTGGCTAACACGGTGAAACCCCGTCTCTACTAAAAAATACAAAAAACTAGCCGGGCGACGTGGCGGACGCCTGTAGTCCTAGCTACTCGGGAGGCTGAGGCAGGAGAATGGCGTAAACCCGGGAGTCGGAGCTTATAGTGAGCTGAGATCCGGCCACTGCACTCCAGCCTGGGCGACAGAGCAAG
>NW_022299080.1:0-2967 GCF_002776525.5 Piliocolobus tephrosceles
CTAAAAAGGGCCCCTACCGAAAGCAATCAGTGGAAATCAGTTTGGCTTTCCCCCACTCGCCTCAAACTTACTAAATTTTCTTAACTATCTCATACTCCCCAACCTTGCCAGGACTATCCTTCTGGGTTTTGCCCATATTCCAACAAATGCTTCCATTCCTCATTCCTATACTAATACTGTGCCTTATTTTATTTTTCATCCGTGCGTCCAAATACCAACCATGGGCCCCGACCTTAACGACGCCCCTTAACAGCAGGAAGTAGCCAGACAGACCACGGCGCCCCTTTATCACTATTATCAATAAAAGGTTGGACTGTTTGGACGAACCGAGGCAAGATGGTGCACTTCCGGGTTCTTCATCCCCACCCCCAACTCTTCCCGCTCGCGCGAAAATGCAGCCGGCGCCCAGGGAGGGTGCAGACCAACTGGGCATGCGCCAGGTGACGTCAATCTGAAGAGACCAAGATTTACCTGGTCGCACCTGCGGAACGCCCCTGACACGCCCATGCCCCACCTATTGCCCTCCCACTCCTAGAAAAGCTGCTCTCCGCCATTGAGCCACGCGGCCTTCTCACAGCCCCGGCGGCCTTCTCACAGCCCGGAGGCCTTCTCACAGCCCCGGCGGCCTTCTCACAGCCCGGAGGCCTTCTTGCAGCCCCACTCCTGTCGGGATGTCGGGACTGTGGGAAGTCCGTCCGAGAGCCCCACGGGGGAACTCTGCCGGCCTCCTTCCCCGGAGGCCGACAGACTTCTCCCGCACACCTTAGGTTACCAAAATAAACCAGCAGTTTTGCTGTTACACTTGCCTACCCGCTGGTTCTTTTGCGCCGGCTTGGCTGGTCTTAGAAAAACAAGACAGATGGTGCCGAACCCGGGAGGAGACCCCTCCTCAGGGCCCCCAGGGTCCGGGGAGCCTCCTCCTCCTCGTTCCACGCCGTGGACGGACCAGGACCTGAGACCCGCTTCGTTCACTCTCACGGCCTCTCTGGGGTAAGTGCCCTTGTCTCCTCTTTACCACCCTCGGCCAAAACCCTGTGCAGGTCCGAGGTCCATTTTGAGCCACCACGTGGCTTCGGAGAGCCTTGCAGGACGGAGACGTCCGCCTGAAGGTACCCTCCACTTTGGCTTCAAGAGCCTCCAGTCTGTCTCTGCTGGTTCCAAAGGACGCTTTGAAGCCAGGCAGAGATCCACTTCCATTTCCATTGTGTCCATTGTGTCCCTCGGCCAAAATCCTGCGCAGGTCCGAGGTCCATTTTGAGCCACCAAGTGGCTCGGGAGACCCCGTTCAGGACGGAGACGTCCGCCTGAAGGTAATCTCCACCTTGGCTTCAAGAGCCTCCAGTCTGTCTCTGCTGGTTCCAAAGGACGCTTTGAAGCCAGGCAGAGATCCACTTCCATTTTCATTGTGTCCATTGTGTGTCGGTAAAGAGGAAACAAATGGGAAACCCCCAGTCCAAATTTCCAAAGAGCACCCCCTTAGGGTGCCTCCTAGCCAATTTAAAAACCTTACAGCTTGAACAAGACCTTAGGAGGAAGCGGTTAATTTTCCTTTCCACTGTGGCGTGATCGACCTCAGCAATTTCTGCCAGCGGCTAGGCAAGTGGTCTGAAATTTACATACAAGGCTTTTGGGCCTTGGGCTCTCGTCCCTATACTCCTTCTCTCCACCCCCTCCCTTCCTGCCCAGACTCCTCCTCCTCCCCCCATCCAGACTCCTCCTTCCTCCTCCTTATCTACTAGTAATCCACTCGGTCCTGTGCCTCCTTCGGGGCCCCCAACTGGCTGTCTTGAGTCTCCTGTCTCTGCACACACCCGCTCTAAGTGCTCTGCTGATGTCTCCACTCCTGCCCCACAACGTCCTACAGTGTTAGCGCCTTTGCGAGAGGTGGCTGGGGCGGAGGGGGTAGTCAGAGTACATGTCCCTTTTTCATTGGCCGATCTTTCCAAAATTGAGAAGCGTTTAGGTGATTTCTCAGCTAATCCTACCATATACATAAAGGAATTTAGACACCTTTGTCAGGCCTATGACTTAACTTGGCATGACCTCCAGGTTATCCTAACCTCTACCCTAAACTGACTGAGGTTCTAACCCAGTATACCCGGTTAGATCCGGCCTCCCCCACAGGGGCCACCATTTTGGCGTCTTATTTCATTTCTCAATCAGCTCCTGACATTCATAAAAAACTTCAAAAGGTAGAGGATGGTCCTCAGACACCAATACAAGACCTGGTTAAATTAGCCTTTAAGGTCTATAGCTCCAGAGAGGAGACGGCAGGCTCGCCTTGAACAGAAGTTACAGCTCCTAGCAGCGGCTTTACAGCCCAGTCGTAACCCCTAGACCAGAGAGCACACACCCCTCAGACTCCAAAGCTACAAAAGGAGCCTGCCTGCTATAAGTGCGGCAAGGCAGGACACTATGCCAACAGGTGTCCGCAAGGTCCCCGAATCCCAACGCAGCCTTGCTATAAGTGCAAGGCATCAGGACATTAGGCCAGTGAATGTCCTAACCCTCGTCCACCAGCAACCCCCTGCCCTGCTTGCCAGCAGGGAGGAAACTGGAAGTCTGATTGCCCCACCCTGAGAACAGGTGCCGCGCCTCTACGTGACCCCCTTTCCCAGGATCCTGGGAGCTCCTTCCAGCTCCTACATCTGGACGATGACAACTGAAGGTGCCGAGACTCAGGGACCCCAATCACCCTCGCCAAGCTGCGGGTAACTCTCCTGGTAGCGGGTAAGACAATTACTTTTTTAATCAACAGCGAGGCTACCTATTCTGTTTTGCTGTCCTTCTCTGGACCTAGCCTTCCATCCAATATCTCTGTAGTAGGAGTAAGTGGAAAGCCATCCACTCCACGAAAAACTCCAATCCTTAATTGCTGCCTGGCCAACAAGTACTTTGCACACTCATTCCTCATTCCCAACTAAAAAGGGCCCCTACCGAAAGCAATCAGTGGAAATCAGTTTGGCT
>NW_022299082.1:0-2123 GCF_002776525.5 Piliocolobus tephrosceles
AGATCAGTTTGCATGTTTTCTTTTTGTTGTTGTTGTTTGGTTGGGTTTTTGTTTGTTTGTAGACAGGGTCTCACTCTGTCGCCTAGGCTGGAGTGTAGTGGCATGATCTTGGCTCACTGCAGCTCCCACCTCAGCCTCCTGAATAGCTGGGACTACAGGCACATGTCACCATGCCAGGCTAATTTTTGTTTGTTTGTTTGGTGGAGACAGGGTTTTGCCATGTTGCTCAGGTTGGTCTTGAACCCCTGAGCTCAAGTAATCCTCCCACCTCGGCCTCCCAAAGTGCTAGGATTATAGGCAGGAGCCACCGTGGCAGGCCAGTTTGCATGTTTTACAGCTTACTATAAATGGAATCATACAGCATATACTCTTTTTAAAAATCTTGCTTTTTCCACTCAGTATAATAATTTTGAGATTCACTTATGTTGCATGTATCAGTAGTTTAGTCTTTCTAAATTGTTGAATAGCATCTTAAGATAAACAAATGCAATTTGCTGTTGATGAATGTGTGGGCTATTTCCAGTTTTTGACTATACAAGTGAAATTGCTAATGGACATTTCCATACAAGTTTGTGTATGGACATCCACTTGAAATTCTCTTGGGTAAACTGCTAGGAGAAGAGTGGTTGGATCATATAGTAGGTGTATGTCTAGCTTCTTAAGATCGCTACATACTGTTTTGCAAAGTGGATGTTCCAGAGGTCCACATCCTCCACATTTTTGTCAACCCTTGATATGTTCGGTCTTTTAGTTATACTGATAGATGTATGGTGATAGATGTATGGTGGTATCTCATTGTGGTTTTAATTTGTATTTCCCTAGTAACTAATGATCTCAAGCATCTTGCTTATTTACGAATCAGATACCTTTTTTGGTCAGTGTCCGTTCAAGTCTTTTCCCATATTTAAATAGGTCGATCGTTTTCTTACTGAGTTTGAGAGTTCCTTATATATTCTGGGTTACAAGTCCTTTGCCTAATATATAATTTGCTAATATTTTCTGTCAATGTGACTTGTCATTTTATTCTCTTCATAGGTGAATCTTAAAGATTAGAAGTTTTTAATTTTGATGAAGCCTAGTTTATTCATTTTATTCTTTTGTAGAGCGTACTTCTGATGTTGTGTCTACAAAACCTTTGCCTCACTCAAGATTATAAAGATTCTCTTTCTCTGTTCTGTTATAGAAGTTTTACAGTTTTAGATATGTGTATCTATGACCAGTTGATTAAATTTAATATATGGTGGGAGGTTCAGATTGAAAGGCGTTTTTTGGCTTGATTGTCCAGTAGTTTCAGTGGTATTTATTTAAAAACTGCTTTTCCTACTGAATTGCCTTTTGCCTTTGTCAGAAATCAGTTGTCTATGGATGTACGAATCTATTTCTGAACTCTCAGTACTGTTTTTATTTGTGGATTTTGGTGGCAATGCCACATTGTCTTGATTACTACAGCTTTATAAAAGACCGGAACTCAATTTGCAACAGTTCTTTAGCTTTGTTCTTTTTCAAATATATTTTGGCTGTTGTAGTCCAGGCTAGAGTGCAGTGGCACAATCTCGGCTCACTGCAGGCTCCGCCTCCCAGGTTCACACCATTCTCCTGCCTCAGCCTCCAGAGTAGCTGGGACTACAGGCGCCCGCCACCACGCCGGGCTAATTTTTTGTATTTTTAGTAGAGATGGGGTTTCACGGTGTTAGCCAGGATGGTCTCGATCTCCTGACCTCATGAGCCACCGCGCCCAGCCGAGCTTGTCAGTTTTTATAAAACTGCTCGCTTGGGGTTTTGCTGTGAATCGCATTCATTCTGTAAGTCAATGTGGAAAGGATGGATTCACAGTATTCAGTCTTCTAACCCATGAACACAGTGTTTCTCTTTATTTGTTAGGTGTTTAGTTTCTCTCAGCAGTGTTTTCTAGTCCCAATGTTGTATAGGTCTTGCATATCTTTTGTTAGATTATCTCTAAGAATTTCAGATTATTAAATGGTCTTTTAAAAATACCATTTTTTCTGCTGTATGGGAATATGCACATTGCTCCTTGCTAGCATGTAGAAAGAAATACAATTGCTTTTTTTTTTTTTTAAGTGAACCTCATCTTGTCATACAAATATTTTGTTTTTTTCCCTTAT
>NW_022299083.1:0-3081 GCF_002776525.5 Piliocolobus tephrosceles
CATGGATGCAGCTGGAAACCATCATTCTTAGCAAACTATCACAAGAAGAGAAAACCAAACACTGCATGTTCTCACTCATAGGTGGGAACTGAACAATGAGCTCACTTGGACTCGGGAAGGGGAACATCACACACTGGGGCCTATCATGGGGAGGGGGGAGGGGGGAGGGATTGCATTGGGGAGTTATACCTGATATAAATGATGAATTGATGGGTGCTGACGAGTTGATGGGTGCAGCACACCAACATGGCACATGTATACATATGTAACCTGCACGTTATGCACATGTACCCTAGAACTTAAAGTATAATAAAAAAAAATAAAAAAATAAAAAAATAAAAAAAATAAAATGACCGGGTTTTTCACATTGATAGCATATACATTGTTTAGAATTGCCTTTTAAATCCTTAGAAAGTGCCCCAGCAAACAACTGAGCATTGGAAATAGCTCCTCCAACACCTGCACAAGCCCGAATGTAATCATCTAAATCAGCTCCTATAGCTTTTAGAGGACGCAGCAATTTTTGGCACACGGGATTAGCATTCTTAAAAGCCAGAGTATCCAAAAGAATTTTAGCAGCAGGGCCTGAACCTACAGTCTTTAATACAGCATCTTGAAGACGGGCTACAAAATCTGGATATGACTCAGTGGCTCCTTATAGGATCTTTACAGAAGATAAAGAAGTTTTACCCGCTATTTCAACCTTAGTCCACGCTTTTATAAACAAGGCTTTAATCTGAGTGAGAGCAATATCATCTAGGTCTGCCTGAGCATTAAGAGTGGTGTATTGTCCTGAACCCATAAGCTGCTCTTCAGTATGTCCTGGGGGATTTCCGGTAGCATTTTTTCTAGCTTGTACTTTTGCTTCCTCCCACCACCAACCTTTTAATTGAAGCCATTGTGAACGATCAAGGACAGCCTGTCCCAACGTTTCCCAGTCAATAGGAATCATCATATGTTCTGAAGTGAAGGAATTGAGAAGGCCAAGAATAAACGGTGACTGAGGTCCATAATTCGAAATTGCAGCTTTCATTTCTTTCAAAAATTTAAATTGTAGGGCTATAAAAGTCACATTCTGGCCACCATTTGGAAAGTGAGCATTGGGGCCGAAAGCAGCCCGTGTTATTGGGAATAAATTTAATTCCTCGAAATCATCCTTTTCCTTCGATTCCTTCTTTTCTCCTACAGGAGGAAAAGGCACAGAGAAAACCTGACCAGACATAGGCAAAGAGGTTGGAGGTGGAAGCAAAGAGAAATCTTTTTCAAGGTAACAGGGAAGGCTTGTGGCAGAGAGATAGCAGAAACAGGAGCAGCAGCACCTAGTAATCAATTTTAACAACTGTTGTAACATCTCTAAAATACGCTGCAAATCAGAATTTCCTTCAGATGAAGGAGGCATTAGCTCTTCTTCAAATTTCTTGTCCTCAGCAACCAGGGCGTAAATACATTTCTCTCTAGGATTATTCCTCTCTAAAGCTTCAGATGCCTCACCTCCTGTGGCAGTATTGCCACACTCTGAGTCAGTTTCAAATAACTCTAATGACTGAGTAATGGTACTACACAAAGTCCACAATGTCAGTGGCATCATTTGCCCTCGCTGATGAGCTCGATGCAAGACTTTAACCACTTGTAACAACCCCTTTCGATTTAATTGCACTTTGGTTTGATATTGAAACCAATAACAATTTTGTTCAACATGGGCAAACAATCGCTTCAAAGTCTTCTGTTCCTTAACTAACTTCTACTCCTATAGACATCAACAGTCCCTGGAGTAACGGCAAATATTCTGAGGCCAGAGAGGCGGAATTCCCCATAATTTTCCTGTGGGTCCCCCTTCATTTATTTATTTACCTGCCCACTGTCTCCCCGCGCCTGCCCGGGGTGTTCCCCCTCCAGTTCCTTGCTCTCGTGGAGCCACGGACCCTGCTCGCTGCTCCAGATGTTGGGGTCCGCATGTTTCCTGAACAAAGGAATGAACACACAAGACAACACAAGACAAGACAAACATGGTGGCCGCCCCGAACGACACGCTCTGCTTTATTTTATACCATCGTTTGTGGAATGTTAGCAAGTTGCCAGACACATTGTTGTTTCTTTGATCTTTCCCTGACTTTCCCTGACTTTCTGAATTTCCAAGATGTTTACATATAAACAAGCCCCCAGGGTCTGCTATTTGCAACTGAGGCCAGTCTTGCAGGCTCCTTTGTCCTCCCTGTTTGCAGAGGAGGAATGCCCAGCTTCGTTTGCAAGAGCGGAACTTATAATATTAATGGGGGAATGACCTGCACAGTTGTAAAAGCAGATAGTCCTCTACAAGAACTTTCTCAGAAAGCTTTTTTCTGGTTTTAATCTGAGAATATTTCCTCATATTGCAGATTCCATGAAAAAACTGTTAGCAAACTCCTCAATGAAAAGAATGGTGTAACTCTCTGAGATGACTTCACACATCACAAGGAACTTTCTCAGAAAGCATCTTTCTAGTGTTTATCTGAGTATATTTCCTTTGTCACCTTAGGCTTCAATGTGATTCAAAATATCCCTTCTCAGTTTCCCCTAAAACAGTGATACCAAACGGATCCATGAAAAGAATGGTGTAACTGTGTAAGATGAATTAACACGTCAAAAAGCGGTTTCTCAGAAACCTTCTTTCTATACTAGTTTTTTTTTTTTTTGAAATCATATTCTTTATAGTAACATGGGTGCAGCTGGAAACAATTATTCTGTTTTTTTCTCTTTATTTTCTTTTTTTTTGGTGTTTTTTTTTTTATTATACTTTAAGTTCTAGGGTACATGTGCATAACGTGCAGGTTTGTTACATATGTATACATGTGCCATGTTGGTGTGCTGCACCCATCAACTCGTCAGCACCCATCAATTCATCATTTATATCAGGTATAACTCCCCAATGCAATCCCTCTCCCCTCCCCTCTTCCGATGATAGGCCCCAGTGTGTGATGTTCCCCTTCCCGAGTCCAAGTGAACTCATTGTTCAGTTCCCACCTATGAGTGAGAACATGCGGTGTTTGGTTTTCTGTTCTTGTGATAGTTTGCTAAGAATGATGGTTTCCAGCTGCATCCATG
>NW_022299084.1:0-1586 GCF_002776525.5 Piliocolobus tephrosceles
TTCCCTTTGAAAACTGGCACAAGACAGGGATGCCCTCTCTCACCACTCCTATTCAACATAGTGTTGGAAGTTCTGGCTAGGGCAATCAGGCAAGAGAAAGAAATCAAGGGTATTCAGTTAGGAAAAGAGGAAGTCAAATTGTCCCTGTTTGCAGATGACATGATTGTGTATTTAGAAAACCCCATCGTCTCAGCCCAAAATCTTCTTAAGCTGATAAGCAACTTCAGCAAAGTCTCAGGATACAAAATTAATGTGCAAAAATCACAAGCATTCTTATACACCAGTAACAGACAAGCAGAGAGCCAAATCAGGAATGAACTTCCATTCACAATTGCTTCAAAGAGAATAAAATCCCTAGGAATCCAACTTACAAGGGATGTAAAGGACCTCTTCAAGGAGAAGTACAAACCACTGCTCAGTGAAATCAAAGAGGACACAAACAAATGGAAGAACATACCATGCTCATGGATAGGCAGAATCAATATTGTGAAAATGGCCATACTGCCCAAGGTAATTTATAGATTCAATGCCATCCCCATCAAGCTACCAATGAGTTTCTTCACCGAATTGGAAAAAACTGCTTTAAAGTTCATATGGAACCAAAAAAGAGCCCGTATTGCCAAGACAATCCTAAGTCAAAAGGACAAAGCCGGAGGCGTCACGCTACCTGACTTCAAACTATACTACAAGGCTACAGTAACCAAAACAGCATGGTACTGGTACCAAAACAGAGATATAGACCAATGGAACAGAACGGAGCCTTCAGAAATAATGCCACACATCTACAACCATCTGATCTTTGACAAACCTGACAAAAACAAGAAATGGGGAAAGGATTCCCTATTTAATAAATGGTGCTGGGAAAATTGGCTAGCCATAAGTAGAAAGCTGAAACTGGATCCTTTCCTTACTCCTTATACGAAGATTAATTCAAGATGGATTAGAGACTTAAATGTTAGACCTAATACCATAAAAACCCTAGAAGAAAATCTAGGTAGTACCATTCAGGACATAGGCACGGGCAAGGACTTCATGTCTAAAACACCAAAAGCAACGGCAGCAAAAGCCAAAATTGACAAATGGGATCTCATTAAACTAAAGAGCTTCTGCACAGCAAAAGAAACTACCATCAGAGTGAACAGGCAACCTACAGAATGGGAGAAAATGTTTGCAATCTACTCATCTGACAAAGGGCTAATTTCCAGAATCTACAAAGAACTCAAACAAATATACAAGAAAAAAACAAACAACCCCATTAAAAAGTGGGCAAAGGATATGAGCAGACATTTCTCAAAAGAAGACATTCATACAGCCAACAGACACATGAAAAAATGCTCATCATCACTCGCCATCAGAGAAATGCAAATCAAAACCACAATGAGATACCATCTCACACCAGTTAGAATGGCAATCATTAAAAAATCAGGAAACAGCAGGTGTTGGAGAGGATGTGGAGAAATAGGAACACTTTTACACTGTTTGTGGGATTGTAAACTAGTTCAACGATTATGGAAAACAGTATGGCAATTCCTTAAGGATCTAGAACTAGATGTACCATATGACCCAGCCATCCCACTACTGGGTAT
>NW_022299085.1:0-1400 GCF_002776525.5 Piliocolobus tephrosceles
TTGGGAGCACATTGAAGCCTATGGTGACAAAGGAAATATTCTCAGATAAAAACCAAAAAGAAACTTTCTGTGAAAACGCTTTGGGATGTGTGAATTCATCTCACAGAGTTACGCTATTCTTTTTATTGAGAAGTTTGCTAACACTTTTTTCATGGAAACTGTAATGGCATATTTGGTAGCGCATTGAAGAATATGGTGAAAAAGGAAATATAATCAGATAAAAACTAGAAGGAAGCTTTCCAAGAAACTGCTATGTGATGTTTGAATTCACCTCACATAGTTACACCATTCTTTTCATGGAGTAATTCGGTAGCCTGTTTTTCGAGAATTTCAGAAGGGATATTTTGTATCGTATTGAAGACCATGGTGACAAAGGAATTATCCTCAGATAAAAACTGGAAAGAAGCTTTCTGCGAAAGTTCTTTGTGATGTGTGAATTCATCTCACAGATTTACTCCTTCTTGTCATGGAGCAGTTTGCTAACACTATTTTCATGGAATCTGGAAAGGGATATTCGTGAGAGCACCATGGCAAATGGTGACAAAGAAATTATCCTCACACAAAAACTAGAAGGATGCTTTCTGAGAAACTGCTTTGGGATGTATGTATTCACATCACAGAGTTACACGATTTTATTTTTGGAGCAGTTTGCTAACACAGTTTTTGTGGAATCTACAACAGGATATTTGGGAGTGCATTGAAGCTTATGGTGACAAAGGAATTATCCTCAGTCAAAAACCAAAAAGAGGCTGTCTGAGAAACTGCTTTGTAATGGGTAAATTTAACTCACAAATTTAAAACTTTCTTTTCATGGGGCAGTTTGTTAATACTTTTATCGTGTAATTTGCAAAGGCATACCTGGGAGCACATTGAGGCCTATAGTGAAAAAGGAAATATCCTCAGATAAAAACCAGAAAGAAGCTTTCTGAGAAACTGCTTTGTGATGTGTGAGTTCATCTTACAGAGTTACACCATTCTTTTCATTGTGCAGTTTGATAACACTGTTTTCGTGGAATCTGAAATAGGATATTTTTGAGTGCCTTGAAGCCTATTGTGTCAAAGGAAATATCCTCTGACAAAAACCAAAAGGAAGCTTTCTGTCAAACTGCTTTGTGATGTGTGAATTCGTCTCACAGAGTTACACCATTCTTTTTGTTGAGAAGTTTGCTAACACTTTACTCATGGTATCTGCCATGGGATATTCCAGAGCACCTTGAAGAATATGGTGAACAAGGAAATATCCTCAGATAAAAACTAGAAAGAAACCTTCTGAGAAACAGCTTTGTGATGTGTGAATTAATCTTACAGAGATACACTGTTCTTTTCATAGATCAGATTGGTAGCACTGTTTTGGGGAAATCAGAGAAGGGATATTATAAATGGCATTGATGTCTATGGTG
>NW_022299086.1:0-1175 GCF_002776525.5 Piliocolobus tephrosceles
GAATAGTTTCAGAAGGAATGGTACCAGCTCCTCTTTGTACCTCTGGTAGAATTCAGCTGTGAATCCATCTGGTCCTGGACTGTTTTTGGTTGGTAGGCTATTAATTATTGCCTCAATTTCACAGCCTGCTATTGGTCTATTCAGGGATTCAACTTCTTCCTGGTTTAGTCTTGGAAGAGTGTAAGTGTCCAGGAAATTATCCATTTCTTCTAGATTTTCTAGTTGATTTACGTAGAGGTGTTTATAGTATTCTCTGATGGTAGTTTGTATTTCTGTGGGGTCGGTGGTGATATCCCCTTTATCATTTTTAATTGCATCTATTTGATTCTTCTCTCTTTTCTTCTTTATTAGTCTTGCTAGCGGTCTGTCAATTTTGTTGATCTTTTCAAAAAAGCAACTCCTGGATTCATTGATTTTTTGGATGGTTTTTTGTGTCTCCATCTCCTTCAGTTCTGCTCTGATCTTAGTTATTTAGTTATTTCTTGCCTTCTGCTAGCTTTTGAATGTGTTTGCTCTTGCTTCTCCAGTTCTTTTAATTGTGATGTTAGAGTGTCAATTTTAGATCTTTCCAGCTTTCTCTTGTGGCATTCAGTGCTATAAATTTCCCTCTACACACTGCTTTAAATGTGTCCCAGAGATTCTGGTATGTTGTATCTTTGTTCTCATTGGTTTCAAAGAACATCTTTATTTCTGCCTTCATTTCGTTATGTACCCAGTAGTCATTCAAGAGCAGGTTGTTCAGTTTCCATGTAGTTGAGAGGTTTTGATTGAGTTTCTTAGTCCTGAGTTCTAGTTTGATTGCACTGTAGTCTGAGAGACAGTTTATTATAATTTCTGTTCTTTTACATTTGCTAAGGAGTGCTTTACTTGCAATTATGTGGTCAATTTTGGAATAAGTGCGATGTGGTGCTGAGAAGAATGTATATTCTGTTGACTTGGGGTGGAGAGTTCTATAGATGTCTATGAGGTCCACTTGGTGCAGAGATGAGTTCAATTCCTGGATATCCTTGTTAACTTTCTGTCTCGTTGATCTGTTTAATGTTGACAGTGGAATGTTGAAGTCTCCCATTATTGTTGTATGGGAGTCTAAGTCTCTTTGTAAGTCTCTAAGGACTTGCTTTATGAATTTGGGTGCTCCTGTATTGGGTGCATATATATTTAGGATAGTTAGCTCT
>NW_022299087.1:0-4093 GCF_002776525.5 Piliocolobus tephrosceles
CCTACTGTATTCTGTGTTCACTGGTTCTGGGAATGGGTGTCACTCTGAAGAAAGCAGGAAAGAACCATTAATAACCTTATAGAGATTTTCACGCCCCAGAGTTATAAATAATACACCCAGTGTCGCTCATGCCCTGAAGCCTGACATGGGAATACAGCTATTCTCCTATGAAAAATAGCCATCATGAGAAAGGATCAGATTAGTGGCAGCCCACACAGATGAGTGAGGAAGTCTCAGAGGGCTCCCATGTGCACAAACTATTTGAAGGAGAAATGGAACTATGACACTGCAATCATGTTCCAGATTATTGATAACTGGTGGAGGAGAAAGGAATCCTGTTGTTTAATTTGAGTGTGATTTATCTTCCATCATCCTAGAAGAGTGGGGGTTCAAATTATAATTTAACTTGAGTTATGAAATATTTATATATTTAAAATACTTAAGTTTATGGTTTCTCATCTGTTGTGAAATAAACAAAAAACAAGGAAAGGAAAAAGGAAGGAAGGAAGGAAGGAAAGAAAGGGGGAGGGAGGGAAGGAGGGAAAGAAAGAAAGAGAAGGAGGGAGAGAGAAAGAGAAAGAGAGAGAGGGAGGGAGAAAGGAAGAAAGTAAAGAAGGAAGGGAGGAAGGAGGGAAGAAGCAAGGAAGGAAAAAAAGAGTGAACGGGGAGGGAGGGAAGAAAGGAAGGGAAAGAAGAGGCCCTCAGTTATTATTCTTATCTTCTTTCCCATATTTTAGCTGTTACGTATTTGACTTGTTGATTCACCATTCATTGAAATAATAATCTAGCAATAATCGTATTCAATTGTATACATGAGCTTAATAGGTGATGCAAATAAATGAGGCTAACAGGCTGTCCGGAGCCGTGAGGCCCGGAAATTGCGACGGCTTCTGTTGCTTAATTAAGCTCCCTATCATCAGAGACAAGATGGCGTATTTCCGGGTTCTTCATTAACAACTTTTCCGGCGCGCGCCAAAACTTTTCCCACACACGCCAACCTTTTTTGGGCCCAGGAAGATATGCAGCCTACAGTGCAGGCGCAATTCCGTGCCCGGGAAAAATACCAATTAATGGCGCATGCGCGATTGTAATTTGAGAAAACCCAGCCCCCCGTTACCGCCCTGGCCCAACCTCTTCCCCTGCCAGCCTATATAAGGCATTGCACTGCCACCATTGAACGAGACTTGATCAGGCTATTTGTCTTGTCTCCATTTCTCGTGTTTTCTTGTCTCCTCCATTCCCACTCCCCTTTTCAGGGTCCGTTCGACTGTCCTGCAGGCCGGGCCAACAGGCCATGAAGAATTATTTTTATTTTATTTTTGTTTTCAATCCTGCTTCTTCTATAGAGAATTTTAAGTGACAGCAATGCTTGAAGGGACGGGAGGAGGGCAAAGATTGAAGATCTTTTTAATGGAGACTGCAGTTTCTTTGTTCCAGCTAGTTATTGCATTTTGAAAATGCAAGCCATATATGTCTACATGTTTTTTTTTTTTTTTCCAGAACAAGCTGGAAATGCTCTTTCTTTATCCCTAAACTGACAATATTGAAAACATTGTGCAAGACAAAAACACACCATGTCTATATTTTTCATCCTGCTTTTGTATATCATTTTGTGTTCTCTGCTTTTGGAGTATTTATTTTCAAACATATATACAGCATGGAAAATCTGTCATATATATTACAAGGTTGCTAAATAAATAGAATAACCAGGAATCCTCTGGTTGAAGTGCTGAAAAGGAAGTCAGTGTTCCCATGTCTCAACCTTTCTTTCCACCAAGGGTGCCTCCAAAGAAAAGAGGTTCAAGGTCACAGGCCAAAAGAATTCCATGTTGTTGTTTTTAGAAAAGCCAAATGAATAAACTATTAGAGTGAACAGCTCTCAAATTAAGAAATTAAAAAGGCATTTATATAGAAACTTGGGCATCCAATAGTTTCAATGCTACTAGTGAACTTTCAAATACTTTAAGATTAAAGCATAAGACTAATAGACAAACATACTTGAAACAATATTGCAACTGTGGAATCCTATCAGAATCCTTAAAAATCACTATGCAAAGCAGGGGAGAAGTGATATTTTGCTTTATTTTCTGACACTCAAGTAAGTCCTTTCATTATTTTTAGAAGACTTTGCCCTGTATTTTATACTTTACCTTTTCAAGATACGTGCTATCCCCTTATCCAATTTAATCGTCAACACATCCTGAGTGGTAAGACGAAAATCCTTATTCACGCTTCACTTTTGCGTTCTTTTTTCTCATTTGCCTCTGTCCAGGGGCACTAGAAACTTCATAATTCCCTATATTCAATGGGAAGCTCATAGTTCCTTTTATTACTCAGTATTCACATTCAAAAAGTCTGTGCTATTTCTGTGAATGTTTGGAAAATCGGCTGTCCTTGATTTCATTCTCTCAGAACCCAATATATTAACTACATATTAAATAGCCATATTAACTCTTACAAATAAATTACTGGGACTTCAGAAGCTACTGCTTATCATACTGTCTCTGCAGCCTTTTAGGGGCAATGATACTACAATCTATATATTAGTAACACCAATGGCAAGGAATTAAGATGTGACCTACTAGAGGGCATATTGCTTAAAAGTCCAGGATTTTAGCTTACTTCAGACAGTGCCATGTAGATGACACACAGTCAGTCTGAGCTCTGAACTCCAGACAACTCCATGGGAAAGAAGCTAATGTCCTTGCTGTAACAGATCAAAAACTGCGATCTCTGAAGGATGTCTACACTGTCACAGCAGTCATGGGGGGAATATTCTCCTGGGTCTGTTAGCTGTTCTAATTTTAATAATTCAAGCAAATGTAAGATTTACAGGATTGGGCTAAAACAGTTTGCTTACTGTAAAAAGTCCTTTTTTTTTTCTCCTTTGGAATTATTATTCAGAAAATACTTCAGGTATTAGGGAATCATCCATTAATTACCTAGTAGTTATTATTTTTAAAATGCTGGGGTTTTTTCCTAAAGAAACAATTGATTTTATGAAAGTATGTTAAACATTTAACACATTCTTTCGTTCCTGGATTCAAAAGTATTTATTGAGTGTTCACTATATGCCAATCACTGACTATTGTCAAACCATGTCCATATGAGGGGGAATGAGTCACCATCCCTAACCTCAAGAAAATTATTCCCTGGTCAAGGAGACAAATATATGTACCTTATAGCACAGCATTCTTGGTGCCAAAAGGAGTATGAGTATAGTGGTATGGTTGCTCTATGAGAAAAAAATGCTGACATTTGCCTTGGGAATTACTGTTAATGATATAATAGAAATCTGCCAGTGGGCAAAGTGGTGAAAAGCATTCCCAATAGATTAAAGACACAAAACAGTTAAAGATCATTGAGAATTTAGAGAACTGTGAGTGCTTCAATATTACTCAGGTGCAGCACGTAAGGCTAGAAAGCTAAGTGGAGTTATATTTTAATAGCCTTGCAAGTCAAACCACATTTTACCTTGTAGGTAATAGCAGGCCATTACAGTAGTGACTCCTAATCTGGAGTGTGCATTTATTCACCTCCTAAGTTGACAGAGAGAGAAAGAGAGACAGAACGCCTATATTGAGATTCTATTTTAGTAAGGCTGGAATAGTAGTGTTTGGGAACCAGTATGGATCATTATCATTATTATTTTAATAACCTTTATCAGGGGTCCTGACTTGGGCTGCTGGCTAAAACTCATATCATTTAAGGGTTTTATGACCAGGGAGTAGCACAATTAGATACTTATTTTATAAAGTTTCTTTTGGTATCTATATCAACAATGTGTCATAGGGGAAGTAAGCATAAAGACCAAAAGACCAAATAGAAAGTTATTGTACCTGTCCAAGTGGGAAGTGATAAGTATCAATCAAAGTCTATGAACAGGAATTGGAGGCTGGGCACGGTGGCTCAGGCCTGTAATCCCAGCACTTTGGGAGGCAGAGGCGGGCAGATCACCTGAGGTCAGGAGTTCGAGACCAGCCTGACAAACATGATGATACCCCATCTCTACTAAAAATACAAAAATTAGCTGGGCATGGTGGTGAACACCTGTAATTCCAGCTACTCTGGAGGCGGAGTCAGGAGAATCACT
>NW_022299089.1:0-15187 GCF_002776525.5 Piliocolobus tephrosceles
CCAGTGGGCCACCTCTTGTGGGCAGCACTGAGGGCGGTGACATAGGCAGTGAGCGCTGGTGTCTGTCCCTCCAGCTGGCCGGGCTCCCCACTCTGCTCCTACAGTCCTGGACCTCAGGGCCCATTTCGGGTGCAAGGGGGCTCTTGCCGGTCTCCACTCCTAAATATTTATGCATTGAAAATGCCCGTTTGTTTGTTTTCTTGTGTTCCATTTATTTGTTCTGTAGGCTTTTTTACTTAATTTAAATAATTTTAAAATGTGAAACAATTAAGTAACCCCAGAAGCTCAAACTTTCTGTTCTCCACTCACCGAGTCCACGAGTTCTGTCTCCTTCTTCCCGTGGTTTCTGTTTGCAACAATAACGGAATACCTGCATGTCTTAATTTTTTTTATTCAAAAGGTGGCATATGATGTATGTTCTCTTTATCAAGCTCCTGATTTCTTTTAAGGATTTTAGTTTGAAATCATTACAGATTTACAGGAAGTCTCAAAGCTAGTGCAGAGATTCCCATACACCCTTCAACTAGTTTTCCCAATGGCTTTGTCTCCCTAACTGGAGTGTGTGTCTGAGCCAGGAAGCTGCCCTTGCTGCCGTGTGTGTATCTGGATTTTTTATGCCATGTTGTAGGGTGTGGGAATTTTGTACACACCACCAGGAACAGGACACAGAGCTGTCCCACTGCCATGGCCATCTCTGGGACTGCCCCATCCCAGAGACCCATTACCCGCATTCCCGTTCCTTCCTCCTCACGCCCTCTGGCCTGTTTCCTATGGCTATAAATCCGTCATGTTGCAAGTGCGATGTAAATGGAATGCGTGGGACCCTTTCAGATGGGCTCTTCACTCAGGAACATGCCCTTGAGACCATCTAAGCTGTTTCCTGTGTCAATAGTTTTTTCCTTTTTACTGATAAGTAGCCTCCCTTGGTCGGAAAGGACCACTGTGTTTACCATTCACCTTCTGAAGCCTTTGACTATTACAAATAGAGCTGCCATGAACAATCGCGTGTAGGTGTTTGTGTGACCATAAATCTTTCTTTCTCTGGGACAAATGCCCAGGAGGGTGACTGCTGGGTCAAATGGTCAGAATCTGTTTCATTTTTTTAAGAAACTGTCAAACTCTTTTCCACGGTGGATGCACCGTGTGACATTCCACATGCAGTGAATGTGGTCAAGTTTCTCTGAATCTCTGCCAGCGTTTGCTCTTGTCCTTGTATTTTGTGTTAGCTGTTCTAATAGGTATGGAGAGACACTGGGCCGCGGTCCTAACGTGTGTTTCCCTGGGGCCATGCGTGTTGAAGGCCGTGTCGTGCCGTCATCTGCCATCTCTACCTCCTCTCCACGATCCTTCTTTCATTGGATTATTTGACTCTTTTGCTGAGTTTTGAGAGTTCTTCTTATATTCTAGATACAAGTCCTTTGTCAGACATGTGCTTTGCAAATATTTTCTCCCAGCCCACAGCTTATCTTTTCATCCATCCTAACAGGACCTTTCACAACATAAAAGTTTTTAATTTCAATGAGATCTAATTCATTGATTTTAAAAATATATGAATCACGCTTTTGATGTTATATCTAGGAAGTCCTTGCCAAGCCGCAGGCCCTGGACACTTTCTTCTATTCTAAAAGTGGTACTGTTTTTGATCCAGTTTGAGTTAATTTTATTTTTCTTTTCTTTTCTTTCTTTTTTTTTTTTCTTTGATACAGAGTCTTACTCTGTCTCCCAGGTTGGAGTGCAGTGGTGTGATCTTGGCTCACTGCGACCTCCAACCCTCAGGGTTAAGCGATTCTCATGTCTCAGCCTCCCAAGGAGCGGGGATTACAGGTGCCTGCCACCATGCCTGGCTAATTTTTGTTTGTTTATTTATTTATGTATTTATTTATTTGTTTTGAGACAAGCCTTTCTCTGTTGCCCAGGCTGGAGTACAGTGGCACAATCTCGGCTCACTGCAACCTCTGCCTCCTGGGTTCAAGCGATTCTCCTGCCTCAGCCTCCCAAGTAGCTGGGATTACAGGTGCCTGCCACCATGCCTGGCTGACTTTTGCATTTTTTGTAGAGACAGGGTTTCACCATGGTGGACAGGCTGGTTTCGAACTCCTGACCTCGTGATCTGCCCGCCTCGGCCTTCCAAAGTGCTGGGATTACAGGCATGAGCCACCTCGCCTGGCCCAATTTTTTTTAGTAAAGATGGGGTTTCACCATGTCAGCCAGGCTGATTTCAAACTCCTGACCTCAAGTGATCTGCCAGCCTCGGCCTCCCAAAGTGTAGGGTTTACAGGCATGAGCCACTGCGCCCAGCCCCAATTTGAGTTAATTTTCATATGAACATGTAGGTCTAGGGCCAGTTTTGAACCCATGAGTCTGCTCTAGCACGGCTTGCTGGGAAAGCGGCTCTTCCGGCTTTGACGGTTCTTGGTCCCTTGTGGGAGGCCAGGTGACTGTGATCCTGGGGGCCTGCACGCCCCTGTACCTGCACTCTCTCTCTTCCCTGGGGTGACACTCTCTTGTTTCATTTTCTATTTTTTTAATTTTAATTATTATTATTTTTTTTAATTTTAGAAATGAGATCTCACTATGTTGCCCAGGCAGGTCTAGAACTCTAACCTCAAGAGATCCTCCCTCCTTGGGCTCCCAAAGTGCTAGGATTACACGCGTGAGCTGCTGTGCTCCCCCTCCATGGTGACACTTTGGATTACGGTAGCTTTTGAGTAACTCTTAACATTGAGTGGCTTCCTCCTTTCTTCTTCTCTTATAATTTAGCTATTCTAGTTCCTTTGCCCCTTTGTATACATTTTAGAATCAATTTATCTAATAAAAATATTTTTGATATTTTGGTATTTTGATTAATATGTATTCCTGGTATTTTTGATAAAAAATCTATCTAGATCAATTTAGAAAAAACGAAATTAAAATATAAAAGCAATCAACGTCATTTACTACATTAGTATATTTATTGAGAAAATCTATATAGATGACACCCAAAACTATTCCCTAAAACTTAGCCCCTCTGTGAATTTTAAAGTTTTTCTTTTTCTAAACATTATTCCATAAAAAGCGAGAGAATTAATATTCATACTTTTGGCCCATTTTTCTACTGAGCTGCTATTGATTTGTATAATCAATTTGGGTATTAGAGATATTAATTTTTATTGTTATATTTGTAAGAAACATTTCTCTGAATCTGTATATGTCATTTTTACTGTGATTTTCAATAAAGAAGTGTTTCCTTTTGAAACAGTGAAATCTCCTGAACACTCCGTTAACGACGTTTGCATTTCACACCATGCTTTCAAGGTCCCCCAATATCAGGACTACATTCCTCACATGTCCTTCCAGGAATTTTGTGCTTTTATTTTTCTGTTTGGATTTGGATTCCTCTTGGATTTGCTCTGTGTCTCAGCTGAGATGGGACTGCCTTGCTGCAGGTGCCTGATTCTGTTGTCATGTCCTCTGCAGCAGGCCCTGTCTCCTCCTGCTGGCTCAGACACCCTGTCCACAGGGTGCCGAGTTACACTGAGAAGGCTGCCAGGGCCTGGGTCCACTTCCTCTTTCTATTTATGTAGTCCAGAAGCAAGGCAGTGCTGTTTTAATTACTGTAGCTTTATGGTCTATTCTGATAGCTGTCTGGGAAATCACTACTTATTTTTCTTCCTTTATATTTTGCTTTTAAATTTTCAATGGCTATAAAAATTTTAAAAAATTGTAAAGACATCCTCCCAAAATTTAATGGCTACACTTGCCTATATATTTTTGATGAGAATTTTAGAGAAAACTTGGCAAGATAAAAATAATTATTTATTTTAATTGGAATATCATTAAATCCATAGATTGATTTTTAGAGTCCTGAAGTTATAAGTGTTCTCAGTCAAGAAACCTGTTATAGCTCTCCATTTATTTACAACTTATGGGCAGGAGGCTTTGTTTTTTTTGAAATAGGGTTTCGCTCTTGTTGCCCAGGCTGTAGTGCAATGGTATAATCTCAGCACATTGCAACCTCCACTTCCCAGGTTCAAGTGATTCTCCTGCCTCAGGCTCCTAAGTGTTGGGATTACAGGCATGAGCCACCATACCCAGCTAAGTTTTTGTATTTTTAGTAGAGACTGGGTTTCGCCATGTGGTCCAGGCAACTCCTGACCTCAAGTGATCCAGCTGCCTTGGCCTCCCGAAGTGCTGGGGTTATAGGCGTGAGCCACTGTGCCCAGCTGCCCCTAGAATTCTATAATTTTAAAATTATAAATGGGAAATGTTGTCAAGTGATAATTTCTCTACATGGTGTCCAGAAAATCCGTTGATTTATAACGTTGTATCTTTACTCAGCTTTTGTTCTAGTTGTTGCATTTCTTTCTTTTAAATATTTTGAACTGCATTTACTTTTTAGTGTATCCCAATGCTATCATTCAAAACAATGTTTAATAAGACAGGTAGTAGCTGCTTCTCCTAATGTTTCACTTCTATGTGACATTTAATATCACTTCCCAAGGGATATTCTTCAGAAGTTAGATATTAATAGCTTTCCAAGTTTTTCTTTTTTCTAACATACACGGATGCTGAACTGTAAGTTTTTGAACTTTGTTGAATTTTACCAGCTTTTGGAGCTAATACTTGAGTAGTCATAGGTTTCGTCATTTGTGAAATTCCAGAATTACATAAATAGACTTGCTGCTATCTTCCTGCCTTGCTAGAATAAACCATACTTGAGCTCAGTGCCTGGCACATAGTAGTTGCTCAATAAATATCTGTTGCGTAAAATGAATGAAGGGGCAAGAACATGGAGAAAACCGCCTCTGTGGTTCAGGCATGAAGGGTCTGCTGCAACGGAGGTGTAGGGGCACTGAGAAAACCCTCTGGGGGGCCGGGCACGGTGGCTCATGGCTGTAATCCCAGCACTTTGGGAGGCTGAGGCGGGGAGATCACGAGCTCAGGAGTTTGAGACCATCTTGGCCAACATGGTGAAACCCTGTCTCTAACAAAAATACAAAAAAATTAGCCAGGTGTGGTGACGCACACCTGTAGTCCCAGCTACTTGGGGGGCTGAGGGAGGAGGATGGCATGAACCTGGGAGGCGGAGCTTGCAGTGAGCTGAGATCACACCACTGCACTCAATCCTGGGTGACAGAGCAAGACTCTCTCTCAAAAAGAAAAGAAAAGAAAAGAAAAAAAAGAAAAGGAAAGGAAAGGAAAGAAAAGAGGAAAGGAAAGGAAGAAAGGAAAGGAAAGGAAGGGAAAGGAAGGGAAAGGAAGGGAAAGGAAGGGAAAGGAAGGGAAAGGAAGGGAAAGGAAGGGAAAGGAAGGGAAGGAAGGAAAAGCCTCCCTGGTCCCCAGCCCCGGGCTGCAGCACCAGGTAAGGGTGAGCTTGCCCAGGAGGCCTCACCGTCTCTGACGCCCTGAGGTAATGGTGGCCACACCTCACCCTGATCCGGCCCACCCATGGTCCAGGCTGGCACAGATCCCACATTGATACCTGGAGGAAGGTGACCCAAACCCATCTGGGGCATAAAAGCTACCTACCTCTGTCTCTATTATTCTCTGGACACAGTATCTGAAATACAATTAAAATTTATAAGATAGCAAGAAAGGAAGGTAAAATGAACCATGGCCATGTGATAAAACAATTAATAGAATCCGACTTAGAGATGACTCCAACGTTGACACTGTTGCACAGGGACTTCAAAATAACTGACAGGCTGGGCACGGGGGCTCATGTCTGCAATCCCAGCACTCTGGGAGGCCAAGGTGGGCAGATCCACTCACCTCAGCCTCCCAAAGTGCTGTGATTATAGTCCCAGCTACTTTGGAGGCTGAGGCAGGAGGATCTCTTGAGCCCAGGAGCTAGAGGCTGCAGTGAACTGTGATCGAACCACATTGCACTCCAGCCTGGGCAACAGAGCATGGTCCTGTCTCAAAAATAACAAAAGTCAAATGGAAATAGCCTCTCCACACCACCCCCCCAACAATATCAACACTCTTGTGATAGGCTAGTTAACACACTGGGCAGAACTAAGGAACGAATCCATAAACTGGGAGACAGGTGAGCAGAAATCATCCACAATGAACACAGAGAGAAAAGAGAAAGAGCGAGAACTGAATCAAGCATCCAAGACCTTTAAAACACTTCAACAGGCCGGGCGCGGTGGCTCAAGCCTGTAATCCCAGCACTTTGGGAGGCCGAGACGGGCGGATCACGAGGTCAGGAGATCGAGACCATCCTGGCTAACACGGTGAAACCCCGTCTCTACTAAAAATACAAAAAAAACTAGCCGGGCGAGGTGGCGGCGCCTGTAGTCCCAGCTACTCCGGAGGCTGAGGCAGGAGAATGGCGGGAACCCAGGAGGCGGAGCCTGCAGTGAGCTGAGATCCGGCCACAGCACTCCAGCCTGGGTGACAGAGCGAGACTCCGTCTCAAAAAAAAAAAAAAAAAAAAAAAAACACTTCAACGCACTCTCGTGAATGTCCACTTATCATCCTAAGAGAGATCGTGGAAGAAGAACTATTTGGAGAGATGATGCTTGAGAGTCTCCCAAAGTTAGTCAAAGACAAACAAAAAAAAATCACAGATTTGAGAATTTTGGAGAGCCGTAAGCAGAATAAACACAAACACTCCTGTTAGAACTAATAAAAAATCCAGCAAAGGTGCAGAGTACAGTATCCATACACAAAAATCCACTGAATTTCTATACATTAGTAATAGGCAATCTGAACATGAAATTAAGAAAATTTTAATTAATAATATAATAAAATACAGAAGCATATATGTAACCAAAGAAGTATAAGAGTTAAATGCTAAAACCCCCAAATCCTGCTGAGAGGAAGTAAACATCAGCAACTGGGGACACTACCCCTGTTCGCGGGCCAGAGGTACAATAGTGTTAACACAGCAATTTGTAAATCCAGTCTAATCCCTGTCAAAATCCAGCAGGCATTTGTGCAAATTTTGACAAACTGATCCTAATATTTACACATGAAAATGAAAGAAAAGCCACAGATTAGGAGAAAATATTGACAAATCATATAGCTGATAAAAGATTGTATCCAGAATAGAAAAAAGAACTAAAAACTTAATGACAAAAATAACTTAAAAATCCCAGTATGGATAAAACAACTTTTTAAAAGAACAAAAGTTAGTAACCAAGACAATCTCATGCTGGCTTCATTATAGACACACAGATCAATGAAACAGGATCAAAAGTCCAGGAAAAAAAAAAACCTTTTATGTAGATTGTTAATTGATTTTTGATAAAGGCAGAAACAGAACTTAATGGGGGGGGACAGATAGTCTTTTCCACAAATAGTGTTGGGACATCTGGATAGCCGCATGAGAAAGAATACTTTTGGAATCCTACCTCATATCCACCACAAGAATGAACACAAAGAGGGCTAAATGAAAACCGGAAAGTAACACTTGTAGAAAGCATGGGAGAAAGTCAAGGAAGCTGTGGGCCAGGTGCGATTCCTTAGCCATGACGTCAAAAAGAAGATCATAAAATAAAACATTGATAGGGTGAACTTCATTGAATTTTTTTTTCAAATGTGTGCTTTAAAAGACACTAACAAGAAATCGGAAGATAAGCTGCAGCTCAGGAGGATGCATTTGCAAATCATATCGTTGATGAAAGCTTGCTCCCAGAATGGAAAAGGAACTCAAGAATTAATGACAAAAACCACTCCGTTAGAAACAGGCGGAACATCTGCATAGACCTCCAATTTCATAATTTGTGAGAAATGTATTGAGTGCTATACACCTCCCAGTAACAACTGCTTTACTCTGCCCTGGTCCTTCTATTGTGCACTGTTTTTATTAATACTACTTTTTAATAATTACGGTTATGTCTGTAACCCAACATTTATGGTAATAGGCTATTTGGTTTCCAAACATACAGTATTTGCACTACCCCTTTTGTGACTTAATTTCTAATTTTTTTTGCCCTGTGGTTGGAAGACATATTTCTGTATGTTGATCATTTGTCTATCAGAAAACTGCACTGTGGTTTAATGTTTTAATCAATTTGTAGCCTTCTTTAAATCCACGTACAATTGGCTTGTGTTTTCCTTTCCTGTTATTGTCAACTATTCTGTGTCTCTTGCAGGTAACATTGTTGAATTCCATCCACACTCTTGTGTCTTTTAATTGGTAAATTTAATGTATTCGTTCTTCTGATAACCTGTTGTATCAGGATTAAAAGCCCCGCGGTCTTAAGTCAGGTTTCCTATTTTGCTGTAGTCCTTTTTCTTTCTCATTATTTTCATGACCATGTTCCCTTCCCAGGGCTGGTCCTTTGAGGAGCTGCCAAATTAAGACTTTTGTTGTCCCAGGACAAGCTCCATTGCGGAGGCCGCAGAGGCCACCAGGAAGACAGATCCGAGGGAGAGTGCATCCTGCTCCCCGGGGAGCAGGCCAGGTGCGAGGGGTGCCCTGGCTGAAACTCAGTGCCTTGGTATTTTTGGAACCTACTTGGGGAAGACAAACCTGGGAACCCTGTCCTCCCAGTACTGAGCGTTTTCTGTCTCGGAAGAGGGGGTGGTTGAAGTTCACTTCGGGAGCTGTCTGTTGTTTTCACTTTGGGGGACTCTGGAGCTTTTAGATGCACAAACAAGGAAGTGCCTGCAAGTTTCCTGGATGCAAATGTCTCAGAAGGAGAATGTGTGTGTCGTGTCCTACGTGGGTGCTCCCCGCTGCCCTCCTCTCAATCCTCGTCAGTGCCTGACGAGCTCTGGACAGCACACCGAGGGATCCAGGCTGGTGCCTTGGGGCTGAGATTGAGGAAGATCTTGTCTCGTTCCTCCCACTGAGGTCTTTGCCTGGGACCTCACTTCCTAGCCCAGGAGCAGCCTTTTTCCAGGACAACCAAAGTGGAAAGGTCCTCCTTGGGACAATTACTCCAGAACTCAGGTGGTGGATTTCACCCTGTCCAGGTGGCAGCTGCCTGCCCAGGTGCTGAGCACCCCACAGCGTGCAGAGGCCGTGCTGTCCCGTGGCTGCTCTGCACACACGATTTCAGAAAATCCATAAAATTGATTAATCTTTACCCCGTCTAATCACTAAAGAGAGAGACGGCACAAATTAGCAAAATTAGGAATGAAAGAAATTCTATAGATATGTAAAAGGATAAAAGGGACTATTCAGAACTTTCAGGTCAATAAATCTGACAACTTAGATGTGATGGATACATTTTTTGAAAGACACGAATTATTAAAGTCACTAAAAAAATAGATAAACCAAATAGCCATGTATTTGTTAAGAAAATTAAACTTGTAGTTAAAAAACTTCCGACAAAGGAAATGACAGGTCAAATTGTTTCACTGGTAAATTTCAACCAGCAGTCAACAAATAGAGAATCCTGACTCTGTACAATCTTTTCCAGGAAACCAAAGACCAGAGAACATTTCCTAACACATTCTAGGAGGCTTATCCTGATACCAAAACCAAACAAAGATACGGCAAGAGAACTACAGGCCAATACCCCCAGGAACACAGAGGCGAACATTCAGCAAACTGGATACAATAGTGTGTAAAATGATAATATATTATGACAATGTGGAGTTTATCCCAGGAATGCAAGATCAACTGAATATTTGAAAAATCAGTGCATTTCTCCACATTCACAAGCTTAAAAAGAAAAGCTATATGATCATCTCAATAGATACAGAAAAAAATCTGATATCCATTATGCATTTATAATAAAAACTCAAACCAAAGGAGAGCACAAGGGAATGTTCCCAATCTGATAAAGGGGTATCTCCAAAACAGATATAGCAGACATCATGCTTCCTAGCAGAAGATTGCCTGCTTTCCCCCAAGAGGAGGAACCAGCAGCAGTGCCTACTCAAAGTGTCTCTATTCTGGTTGGTGCAGTGAGGCACGGAAAGGAAAACACACACACACACATAGATTGCAGAGGAAGAAGTAACACAGGGCCATGGCCATCCCTGTAGAAAATCTAACAGAATCTTCCAGAAAGCTACTAGAACTAATAAGTGACTTAAGCAAAATGGTAGGCTGTAAGATCAGCATACAAAATCAGTAGTCAGTAATAAAGGGATAATCAACTCCGTTTGAAAAATGATAGACATGTCTCCAAAGAAGAGGTACAAATGGCAAATAGCGAAGGAAAAGGTGTCGGATGTCACTACTCATCAGGGAAGCACAAAACAAACTCACAGTGAGGCATCGTCCCACACTGTCTCTGGAACAGCGTCAGTGAGGCCGATGATCTGTGCTGGTGAGGACGTGGACGAGTTCGAACACTCCTATGTTGTTGGCGGGAACACAACATGATTTAATCGCCTTGGAGAATAGTTTGGCAGTTCCTCAAAATGTTAAACATAAATTTATCCTATGATTTAGCAATTCTACTCCACCCAAGAAAAATGAAAACGTGTCCACCCAAAAACGTGTACACAAATGTCCACAATGGTATTGTTCTAAGAGCCACATGGTGGGAGCAGCCCATGTGTCCCAGCACCAATAAATGGATTCACAAAATGCAGACTAGCCACACAATGGGGTATTTCTCAGCTATAAAAAGAAATTAAGTTCTGGTCACCGTGACATGCATGAACCTTGAAACCTTGCCCTGAGAGGAAGAGGCCAGACACAGAAGGATGAACACAGCAGAACTCGATTTGTATTCAGCAGAGGCAAAGTCACAGAGGGAGGAGAGATCAGTGGTGGCCAAGGCCGGCGGAGGATCTCAGCGGGAGGAGTAGGGAGTGACTGCGATGGGTACGGCTTTTTGGGGTGATAAAAATGTTCTAGAATGACATTGTGATGATGGTTAGAGTGTGGTGATGGCTGGACAACTCTGTGAATATACTAAAAACCACCGGATTGCGTACTTTGAGTGGGTGAAGTGTGTGATATGTGAATTTTATCTCTAGGAGGCCACTAAAAATCAATTGCATTTCTGTATTACAGCAGAAATTGAACTCAAATGTCATTTAAAATTACAGAGAAAACATGAATCCTTACGAATAAATCTCACAAAAGATGTATAAGATATGCTAAGGGCACGGCTGGGAGAAAGTCAAGGTGGATGAAATAAATGGAGGCCACACCACATTCAGAGGCCAAACTCTTGATACTGACGGGATGCCACGTCTTCCCACATGGGTTGATGAATTCAGTACAATTGCAATCAGAATCCCAGCACTTTTTTCTCTTAACAGAAATTACCATGTTGAGTATAAAAAATATAAGGAAATGCAGAGGACCTAGAATAACCAAAGGAATCTTGAAAAAGAGAAAAATGTCGGAAGACCAAAGATGTGTGATTTCAAGACTCGCCGTAAAACTACAGTCATGAAGACAGAAGGGGATTGGTGTCAAGAGAGAGAAACAGGTCAGCAGAAGAAAATATACAGTATGAGGAGGGGATTTTAAACCATGCCACCACTTTGAAAAACAGTTTGGTGGTTTCTTAAACGGTGAAGCCCACGCTTTCCATATGACCAATTCTACACCTAGGTATTTAGCAAGAGAAATGAAACCTTTTGGCCGTACCAAAAGTTGTCCATGAATGCTCACAGCAGCCATGGGTGAAGTCTCCCAGGTTTGCTTCTGGATGGGATGAAGGCATTGAGCAAGTCCTCTCTCTCTCTTTCTCTCTGTTTCTCTCTTTCTCTCTGCTTCTCTCTTTCTCTCTGCCTGCCTCTCTAGACAAGCCTGGCTTTCCAGCTGACTGTCTTGTTGCAAGATCCTATTTTGAATATCAAAAAATGAATGTCAGCTCTCTTGTGATGATTAATTTTATGTGTCAATTTGGAAAGTGTTTTTAGATGAGATTAACTTTTTTTTTTTTTTTTTTTGACATGGAGTCTGGCTGTGTTGCCCAGGCTGGAGTGCAGTGGTGTGATCTCGGCTCCCTGCAGCCTCCACCTCTACCTCCTGGGTTCAAGTGATTCTTGTGCCTCAGCCTCCCGAGTAGCTGGTATTACAGGCATGTGCCACCACGCCTGGCTAATTTTTTGTATTTTTACTGCCCACACTACCCACACTGCCCACGCTACCCACACTGACCACGCTACCCACACTGCAGATGCTGGACTCACCGCCTCCATTACCCCATGAGTCCCCGCCTTATAATAAATCTCCTTCTCACTCTGTGCACCCTCTGGAGACCCTGACACAGCTGCTGTGATCCCAGGGAAAGGGAACCTCAGAGAAAGGAGCCCTGTGTCCACCGGACTTTCTCTCCAGGGATTTGCTGACACCTCCACTGTGCATGGCTGGGGTGAGAAACCAGGCAGAAAACAGCTGCTCCGAGGCCAGAATTACAGGTAGAGAGTTCAGCATCCTCCCCGTTGTGGGGGAAACGTGGAGCACAAGGCCTTCCAACAAGAGGCCCTGGCGTCAGCACAGACCACAAGAGGGCTGGGCTCGGGATCAGCGCAACCGAAGAACCCTGCCTGCATGGAGGCGCGTGATCCAATGTTCTTTCCTTGCTGGCAGCAGAAAATGTTACTGGCTCCAAAGGAAGATGACAGCATCCTGCCTCTCTGCTGATGTACGTGCACAGCATCCAATGCACCCAGGACCTCTCAGGGCGCCAGACCCTGGCTCTGTGCTTCAGTCGCGTGACTTGGGCAAGCTTCTCGTTTCTCGCGCCTCAGTCTCCTCTCACCTCACAGGGTTGTCATGAGGCGTGCTGGGCACATGCAGCTCAGAGAAGGGATGGCTTCCTCCTTGCACCCTCACTTCCCTCCTTCCCCTCTCCAGCAGGAGGGCTGATTGTGGAGACGTCTCCTGGCAGCGTGTGTCAGCTGCGATTTCATGCCGACATTGAGAATTAGCATCCATTCTTGCGGGCATGAAGTCACGGAAGGACAAAGCCCCGGAGGCAGAGGAGGCTGTTGGCTGTTCCCCAGGGCTCCACATCTGTGGCTGCTGGTCCTCCAGAGTCCTGAGAGTTAATAATCCATGCCTGACCTAGGACAACGGAATGAGGTCTTATCAGGAAAAGCAGGCAGGTCCTCTGCTTTCCTAAAAATTACCGTTTTGTCATCAAACTATGAACATGATAATTTTTAAATCTCAATGCTGGAGATCCCAGGAAAACGTTCTCTCAGGGGCAACATGGAAATGGCTGCGCTTTGCACAGGGGTGATGCAGCCCACAGTCAATCTCGTGAACTCCCTCACTCTACAAAGCCCACCTCATATCTCCCCTGCTCTCTGCACAGAAAGCCACAAATAAATTGCTTCCTGCAATAAAGAGCCTGACTCTGTTTTTATGATGTTTGACGGCTCACTACTTTGACGCCTCACCCATCCCTCTTCCCATGTGCTCCACAGCAGGGCAGGTGCCTTTGGTGCCAGTGAAAGGCTCAAGCCCTGCAGCCTCCTGCCCATGTGAGGCCATCACCCCATCCCCGAGGCATAATAACAGCCCCACGCCAGCTCCTTTCCTGAAACCACCTGCACCTCGTGGATGCCGAGCTAGGTAAGCACCAGACCCTTTCATCTCTTCCTGGTGTATGGGGCATCATCAGAGTTGACGGAGAAACCACATTTGGGTGGGGTCCCTCCTCTTTTCCCAGAGTGACCACAGCAATTCCACTATTTCTTCTTTTTTTTCTTTTTTATTTATTTATTTTTTTGAGATGGAGTCTCACTCTGTTGCCCAGGCTGGAGTTCAGTGGTACCATCTCTGCTCACTGCAGCCTCTGTCTCCTGGGCTCAAGTGATCCTCCCACGTGAGCCTCCCAGGTAGCTGGAACTACAGGCACCTGCCACCACACCCGGCTAATTTTTGTGTTTTCAGTAGAGATGGGGTTTCATCATGTTGCCCAGGCTGGTCTCAAACTCCTGACCTCAAGTGGTCTGCCTGCCTCGACCACGCAAAGTGCTGGGATTACAGGCGTGAGCCGCCGCGCCCCAGCCAGCACTCCCTTATTTCTGATCCAACTGCATTGTCATACAAAAATCACACCTTGATCATGTTTACAGACTCATTTGTACGCATAGATACATGTCTCTGATTCCACGCACTGCAATAGTCATTGCATTTAAAAAAGAGGCGGACGCACGTCTCCCAGCTCCTTGGAAGACGCAGCCTCTGAGGGTTCCCTGGTTTCCACCTGAAAGGCCAATGGCTGCTTAGCAGAGACCCAGCCCTGAGACTCCTACCTTTCTATTCTGAAGAGGGAACATTTCTGCACAAAAACCTGGGTCAGGGTTCATGTGTCTGTTCCTTGCATTCTGCAAAGGACTGGATCATAAATGCTGCAGCTCTGGGGGCCACCCGGGTCCTGTGGAAGGAACTTGTCCCTGCCGTCACGGGGGATGCAGCTGCACATGGCCTGTGGACGTGCTCCAGGAAGGCGCCTGCGGGGGTGGCTGTGAACTCCTGCTGTCCCCAGCACATTCCCTGTTGACACATCCTGGCTGGGAGATGTCTCTGCAATCAGCCTGCATGCTCCAAAGTGAGGGGGAGAGGGGAAGGAGGGAGGTGAGGGGGCGAGGAGGAAGCCATCACTTTTCTATGAGCTGCGTGTGCCCAGCAGGCCTTGTGACAGCCCTGTGAGGTCGTGCACATGAGAAGAGACTGAGGCGGAAGAAATGAGAAATAAAAACTGAACGTGAGCTCAACTCATCTGGCGTTTCCTTCAGTACAAAATGTGAATTTCATATCAGTATTTTGCGCAACCAAGTACAATTTGTCCTATGACTTTTCTTCAGCCACTGAACAGTGTAAACTGATTCACAGCTTCTGGGTTGCACCACCACAGGGGCCAGTAGGCCTGGGTCCCCCGAGCCACCTGCAGAGAGGGGCTGCAGCTAGGCCGGCCCAGCACGTTCCCTGCAATCAAGTCTCTAGAGGGGGTGACAGACACGGAGCCTGAAAAGCGACTCCATAGTGTCCTCGGCTTCTCAGCACTGAGGGATGAGCCCACACACCCATCACGAAACAGCCAGTGACCCGACCCACACAATCCAGAGGATGGGGCCACGTAGGATTCCCACGGGGGAAGACACTGACCTGGACAAGGGAGGGCAAGGGACAGAAGCTCCCAAGATCCAAGGTAGGGCCCTGCAGGCAAAATGGCCAAGAGCCCCCTTGCACCCCAAATGGGCCCTGAGGTCCAGGGCTGCAGGAGCAGGGTGGGGAGCCCGGCCAGCTGGAGGGACAGACACCAGCGCTCACCGCCTATGTCACCGCCCTCAGTGCTGCCCACAAGAGGTGGCCCACTGG